>NC_083096.1:139926595-140118457 GCF_949774975.1 Lagenorhynchus albirostris | reverse complement strand
ATCTTTTAAAAATATAAATCAACCAATATCTCTCATGAACTTAGATGAAAAAATATTCAGCAAAACATTAGCTTATTGGATCCAGCAATGTACAAAAAATTTATATACTACGACAAACTGGGGTTTATTCCAGGGATGCAGGGCTGGTTCAAATGTTTGAAAATCAGTCAATGTAATCCACCATATTAACAGGCTAAAGGAAATTCACACAGTCATATCAATTGATACAGAAAAAGCATTTGACAAAGTTCAATTCACAATCATGAAAACTCTACAAAAAGTATAGAAATAGAGGGGGGGACTTCTCAACTTGCTAAGGAGCAACTACAAAAAATTCTACAGGTGACATTATACTTAATGGTAAAAAACCAAATGCTTTTCCCCCTAAGATTAGGAAAAAGGCAAGTATGCTCACTCTTACCACTCTCATTCAGCACACTACCAGAAATTCTAGCCAGCACAATAAAGCAAGAAAAAGAAATAAATGTCATATATATTTGAAAGGAAGAAATAAAACTGTCTTGATTTGCAGACAATATGATTGTCTATGTAGACAGCCCCAAGGAATCTACAAAAACAATTTCTCAAAACAAAACAAAAAGTCCTAGCTCTCTCAGCCACCTTTCCATGCTTCGCTAATGGTGTGAATGACTGTCCTGACTGATGCTCTCAAGAGCATCAACAGTGCCTAAAAGAGAGGCCAATGACAGGTTCTTATTAGGCCATGCTCCAAAGTCACCAACTGGTTTCTAACTGTGATGATGAAGCATGGTTACATTGGTGAATTTGAAATCATCAATGATCACAGGGCTGGGAAGATTGTTGTGAACCTCATAGGCAGGCTAAATAACTGTGGAATGATCAGCCTCAGATTTGATGTGCAACTCAAAGATCTAGAAAAATGGCAGAATAAACTGCTCCTGTCCCATCACTTTGGTTTCATTGTACTGACAACCTCAGCTGGCATCAGGGACCATGAAGAAGCAAGATGAAAACACACAGGAGGGAAAATCCTTGGATTCTTTTTCCAGGGATGTAATACATACATGCAAATAAAATGCCCCAGAGGAAAAAAGAAAAATCTTAGAACAAATAAGTTCAACAAGGTAGCAGTTTACAAGATGAACACACCAGGAAAATCTACAAACAAAATATATGTGGAAACTGAAATTAAACTGAAATTAAACACACAATACCATTTACAATAGCTCCACAGAAAATTAAATACTTAGATATAAATCTGACAAAACACATACAGGATCTGTATGCTAAAAATTATAAAATGCAGATGAAAGAAAACAAAGAAGATCTAAACAAATGAGAGATATACCATTTCATTTATTGTTCATTTATTGAAACTCAACATAGTAAAGATTTTAATTCTCCTCAAATTGATCTATAAGCTTAATGAAATTCCTATCAAAGTCCCAGCAAGCATTTTTTTATATTAGAGAAGCTTATTTAAAACTTTATGTCAAGCTAAAAGAACTAGAATAGCTAAAACAAGTTTGAAAAGGAACAGTAGTAATGTCAGAGGAATCACTCTATTTGATGTTAAGTTTACTATATGGCTACAGTAGTGAAGACAGTGCGCTACTGATAGAAAAACATATAGATCAATGGCACAAAATAGAGAACCCAGAAATAGACACACACAAATATGCCCAAGCGATTTTTGACAAAGTTGCAAACGCAATTCAATGGAAGAAGGCTAGCCTTTTCAACAAATGGTGCTAGGGCAATTGGACACCCTAAAGCAAAAAAATAAAAATAAAAATAAAAGAACCTTGAGCTAATCCTTACAGAATTAACTCAAAATAGGTCCAAGATTTAAATGTAAACATAAAACCACAAAACTTTTAGATAAAACATAAAAAATCTTCAGGACTTAGGATGAAGTAAAGACTTCTTAGACTTCACACCAAGAGCACAATCCAAAAAAAAAACCAAACCCAAAAAAAAGAGAATATGATAAATTTGACTTCATCAGAATTAAATACTTTTACTCTGTGAAGACTTTGTTAAGAAGATGAAAAGATAAGCTACAGCTTGGGAGAAAATATTTGCAAATCACGTATCTAGCAAAGGGCTACGTTCTAGAACATACAAAGATCACTCAAAATTCGACAGTACAAACGATCCAGTTAGAAAATGGGCAGAAGACATGTAGAGACATTTCACTGAAGTACAGATGACAAATAAGCACATGAATAGATGTTCAACATCATTAGCCGTTAGGGAAATGTAAATTACAACCACAAATAAAATATCACTATATGTTTATCAGAATGGCAGAAATAAAAATTAGTGATAACACCAAATGCTGGTGAGGATACAGAAAAACTGGGTCACTAATCATACATTGCTCGTGGGAACGTAAAAGGTACAGCCACTCTAGAAAACAGCAGTTTCTTTTAAAACCAAAAAATCACTTACAGTACAATGCAGCAGTCTCACTCCTGGGCATTTATTCCAGAGAAATGACCACTTATGTTCATGTAAAAACCTGTACAAGAATGTTCATATTATTCATAATACCTAAACCCTGGAAACAACCCAGATGTCCTTCAGTGGATGATAAACAGGGCATTTATTCCAGAGAAATGAAAACTTATGTTCATGTAAAAACCTGCACATGAATGTTCATATTATTCATAATAGCTAAACACTGGAAACAACCCAGATATCCTTTAATGGATGATAAACTATGGTACATACATACCATGGAATACTACTCTGCAATAAAAAGAAACAAAGTATTGACATAAACAACCAGGTGGATGGATCTCAGGGAAATTATGCTGAGTCAAAAAAGCCAATTTCAAATGGTTACATACTGTATGCTTCCATTTATATAATATTCTTTAACTGTTGTAAATATAGAGATGGAAAACAGATTAGTGGCTGCCAGGGATTAGGGCTTTGGGGGAAGTGGGAAGAGTGGCTACAAAGGAGTTACATGATGGAACAGTTCTGCATCTTCATTGTGGTGGTGGTAAGACTACTCCTGTTATAAAATCACCTCTAAATATAGACACGCACACACACACACACACACACACACACACACACACACACACACACAAGTACAACTATAGAACTGTTGAAATCTGGATAAGCTCTGTGGGTGGCAGCAATGTCAATTTCATGGTGTCATTATTGTACTATATTACATATAGGTACTCTATATATTGTATGTATATAGTTATATAAGTTACTAACATAGGGTGAGGAGGGGTGAAGTTTCAGGAGACCTGTCTGTACAGTTTTATGCAATTCCTGTGAACCTATAATTATCTCAAAATAAAAAGTTAAAAAATGTAAATCAGATCATATCAGATCTCTTACTTAAAATCAGTAGGAGACTTACTAATCAGAATTAAAAGAAAATTCAAATTCCTTCCCTTATGTCATCTTCTCCCTAACTACGTCTCTGACCTTATCTCACTCTCCATCTTATTAGTAAAGCCACGCACATCTTCTTTTGCCTACTCTGTGCTCTTTCACATGCCCAAGATGTTTCACTTGTTTCCTTCCTGGAAAGCTCCTCACATATCTCATCTGCATGTCTTATCATTCAGACTCACCACAGTCACCTCCTTAGAGAACCTTCCCTTTGCCCCCAGTCTAAAGCATCCCCATCCACTCTGTTACCCTCCATGACATTACACAGTTCATTCCTTCCTAGCACCTGCCATTATCTGAATTTACCTTTGATCTTTGTTTATCAACTGTCTTCCTCCTTTGGAATGTAAACTCTATTAGAACTGGGGTCATGCTGTCCTATCTCTAGCGGTTTAGACAGTGTCTGGTCCTCAACTCCAAGGGTCTTCCCCCCTCCCCCCCCACACACAATAAGCAGCATTCCTCTTGCCCTTCAGGTTCTGAACAACTTCAAGAAATATAATAAAAGGGTAAAGACAGAAGTGAAAATATCACCTATATTACCAGGGGCTAATTTGGAAGCATAGCCTAGGCAAAGCTAACTGGTTGTGGAATTAGGCAGCCTTACCCATTGGGTCCCAGCCAACTCTGGGCTGGATTAAGCCCTCCTTCTCCAGCACATGGAACATAAATGCATGCTAAATATTTTGTAAAGGAAAGAGGGAAGAAGTAAAGGCTGTGACAAATCTCTGAGTCCTCTCTCGTATTGGGTTTGGGAATAAGGCACAGAGGCCTGCTGATTTAAGGATACCGGGAGGATAGGGTGAAGGTTAGAGACACAGGTAGGAGGCAGCCCATAGAAAATCTCACATGCCGAGGCATTAGGAAGCTGTTCAAAAGGAAGTTGGGGAGATGGTACATCTTTTAATCCAATTCCATCAGCTCATTTATTTTGGTGCTATTTTCATTATTTGGGGGGGGAAGGTGTGAGTGATTGCTTTTCCTATGACTAAGCTCACATCAGTACTCGACACAGGTACAGTATTAAGCAATCCATCAACCTTAATAGAGTTTATGTCTTTCCCATAACTTTCTTGTCTCAAAAATAGTAAAAGCACGCCTGACATGCCTACTTGTCAGCTACTATAAGGTGCCACATTAATTGGAAGTGGAATTTAAAAAAAGGTAACTCATGAGTTCCAAACCATCACCACAGTATTTCCTTTAATGGAAAAATGAAAGTTTTGGGGAGCCAGATAGTTATATTGTCTGGAGCAGTCTGGCTACAGTCATGAATAAGAGATTTTAAAAAGGTGAGTGTGAGCAGAATCAGAGGAAAGGAATACAGGATATTCAGAAGTATGAGGGATAAACAATACAGCAAACTTGAAAAAGAAAACCTTTAAGAAAGATGAAATGATGGCGCTTCCCTGGTGGCACAGTGGTTAAGAATCTGCCTGCCAATGCCGGGGATACGGGTTCGAGCCCTGGTCCGGGAAGATCCCACATGCCACGGAGCAACTAAGCCCGTGCGCCACAACTACTGAGCCTGCGCTCTAGAGCCCGCGAGCCACAGCTACTGAAGCCCACGTGCCACAACTACTGAAGCCTGTGCGCCCTAGAGCCTGTGCTCCGCAGCAAGAGAAGCCACCGCAATCAGAAGCCCGCGCACCGCAACGGAGTAGCCCCCGCTCACCGCAACTAGAGAAAGCCCGTGTGAAGCAACAAAGACCCAACGCAGCCAAAAATAAATAAATAAAATAGGGCTTCCCTGGTGGCGCAGTGGTTGAGAGTCCGCCTGCCGATGCAGGGGACGCGGGTTCATGCCCTGGTCTGAGTAAATCCCACATGCCGCGGAGTGGCTGGGCCCGTGAGCCATGGCCGCCACTGAGCGGCGCGTCCAGAGTCTGTGATCCGCAACGGGAGAAGCCACAACAGTGAGAGGCCCGCGTACCGCAAAAAAAAAAAAAAAAAAACAAAAAAAAACAAAAAATTAGTTAAAAAAAAAGAACAAGATGATGCTAATATTTAAAAAAAAAAAAAGATGAAATGATGTCTCTATTCTGAACCACCACCATCATCAAATGGCCACAATGTGTGTTGGACACACACCCAACTTTCTCTTGACAGTTTCCCCATTATTTCTCCAGATATATATGTGTAAAGATAAATTTAAAAATATAATACATATATTTCTATTTTTCCAGTTTGTCCTGTGCCTACTGAGCAAGCTTAAGCCCACATGTATGCTCTGCTCTGTCAAATGCTTCTGTGTGCATGTGTGTGTTGTGTGCGTGTGTGTGTGTGTGTGTGTGTGTGTGTGTTTATACACTGGGGAAATAGGAGTGAGAGGTGCTGTGTGTAAAAACAAGATATACTGTGTTTTGGCGTCATTTTAGGATTTTAAAGAGTTGTAATGGGTCACTAACAGCTTGGGGTACTAGTTTTTCTCCTTGTTTTCCTGTGGAAGAAGAGATCCAGAGCCCCAGAGTAGCATGAAAGGAGGGAAGGGGAGGGGAAACACAGATTTTTACTTACTTCACAATTTTACTTAATGCCTATTTATAAAAACCAATCCTTTGAAAATGAACAGACCTCTCCACATTAATCAACGTTGCTCAGTGTTGCAGAAAAAAAAATATAAATCAACTGACATTTGAAAATGTCTTTTAGTCAGAACTTTACCCATCTTAGTGAAAACCACAAGTGGCACCCTGTAACTCACAAGAAAGAGTTTTTGAGACAGATTTGGGGAGTACATTTCTATAAATAAGGAAGATGGACTACTTGCTTGACAGGGGCTTAAACTTTTCTCATGTTTGTTATGGCTTGATTCATATCGTCATTTGATTTTCCAACTGTTTATCCCTTGTCCCCCAGGTGTGTCAGTCAGGGTCCTGGCAGGAAGCAGAAGTACACTCAGGTGGAATTCACGAGAATTGGACAAAGGGACTATTTACAGAGGTAAGGGCAGGTTAAGGCACCACGGGGCTAGCCTCAGGGTGGTGGTCTCTGCCACCCCTTGGGGCCCGTGGGAGCTGGTATCATGAGGGAGGGGATCCCCAGTGGGGGCTGAGGCTGCGGAGGGATGCAACCATTCCAGAACCATGTGCAGATCACAGAGGGATGGTGAAATACATTGACTTCACATTCCTTTAGCTCTCTACCTCCCTCTAGTACCTCCCATTCATACCTCCACGAACCCACCTGGAACCCAGAGGGCAAGGGAACCCAAGGGCTATGGTCCACGGCAACTGGTTCCTTGGCACACAGAGCAGGCACAGGAGGAAGGCGAGGGTACCCAGTGGTGGCAAAAAGAGGGAAGTGTGCCAATTCATAACATTGTGCTTGAATTCCAGGTGAAAGAAAAATTAGATGCAGCAGATTCCCGCTGGATAGGACCATTCAGGAGAGAGGGTGAGATAAGAAACTTTAGAGGTTTTTTTCTCATAAAAAACAATGCAGTTGCCCAGACCTGGACTATTCGAGGAGTGAAAGAAGACAGAGAAGATAGCACATTCTAGACTGGTCTCCAGAGGCAGCAGGCAGCCCAGATTTGAAGCAACTACCCTATGTTTGGGATGATTTATGCCCCTTCATGCCAGAGTGTTGCTCCATTTTGCCTGGAATTCAGGCAAAGTTTGATTTAAGAGGCCTGGATTCTCTGAGAAATTGTCTTGGCCAAAGAAGTGCTGACTTAGCTCACCAGGTCTTCAATCCCTGAGGTCAAGCCTTGTGGCATCCTCCTCCTGGGTTGCTCCTGGCAGAGCCTGATGGACTCATATTACTGTCACTGTGTGCTGGTCAGAAGTCATACTGTTTGGAGGAAAGACAGGGATTATCTTGCCACCAGGGCTAGCTACATTGATGAAGTTAGAGTTCTTACAAGTGGCTGAGATTTGATGGAACATGAAAAGTCCCTTCTGAACTCCAGTGTTCTCCTTCAGAGGTCCTCTTTCTATCTTGTTTTTATTGTTGTTTACTTGTTCATTCATGCAGTTAAGTATTTATTGAGTTCAGTGGGTCAGGCAGAGCTACTATATCTTTCAATTCTAGGATATTCTGCAATGCCATAGTCCTGTTTCTCAGGGGTATAAAGACGAGTAAAATATAGAACATACAACGTACAACATACAAATTTAGGAAATGCAGTGAGTGGGAGAAACGGGTGATAAATCACATTGCGACATTGAGAGTACTGCAAAAGATACCAATCAAGAGTTGGAGACAGGACAGAGCAGTGAACTCTGCCTGGGGCAGTGTAATGACCTAGGAAGTCCCACATCATCTATTACTTGGGTTAAGTCATCAAACACCCATATAAAAGCATCAATATTTCCTGGGAGATAGCTTTACCCGTTAACAATTTTCAAGTCCATATTATAGAACATGATCAACTTCTTTCTTCCTATGTATGCTTCTCCTCAGCATTTAAGGGTGCTCAAGCCTTGTACCTCCTAAAGAATTCCCCCTGGAGTCCACTTCCCCCACCGCTCCACGTCTCCTCTTCCCCTGTGTGGTAAGACTTCACACAAGAACTGTTTACTTTCTTGCCGTCATCATTTTCTTGCCTCCTAGTCACTCCTCATCTCCCAACTCACATCATCCTGGCTTCCACTCCAGCCGCCATCAAAATGATCCTCCCTAAGATTAACAATGGCCTCCACATTGCTTGAGCCAATTGGCAACCTTTCAATCCTCAGCTTACCTGACCTCTCAGCAGCATTTGATGCTATGGACACCAGCTCCACTTGTTAACTTGGCATTTGTGAAACATTCTCCTGGTTTTTCTCCTTTTTTTAAAAATAGGCTTTATTTTTTAGAGCAGTTTTAGGTTCACAGTCATACTGAACGCAAGAGATTTCCCATATGCCCTTTTGCCACTGCATCGCACAGCCTCCCCCATTATCGACATCTTGCACTGTAGTGGTACCTTTGTCATAACTGATGAACCTACATTGACACATCATTATCACCAAAAGTCCATAGTTTACATTAAGCTTCACCCTTGGTGTTGTACATTTTATGAATTTGGACAAGTGTATAATGACACGTATCTACCATTATTGTACACGGTAATTGCATTGCCCTAAAAACCCTCTGTGCTCTGCCTTTTCATTTCTCTGGGACCTGATTTTTGGGAAGTTTAGGGATTCTAATTCAGAACCAGAATGACAAAATGTCTGATTCCAAAGCTCGAAGCCCATAGTAATTATGTGCTGTTGTTTTGTCAATAAATACTTCCTGGTCAGTAGCCAGGTCAAGGAATTTCAGGCATACTTGTTTGAATATGGGCTTTTGAAATCTCAGTGGTTTTTCTCCTCCTTCTTAGTACTGTTTGCTGGATCACCCTCCCCTCTGTGATCTTCAAATGGTGCAATCCTTAAGGTCTTTTCCTAAGCCTCTTTTCTCTTATCCCTCTGTACTCTCTCCCCAAGTGAACTCATCTGCACTCATGGCTCAATGATCATCTATATAATAATAACACTGAAAAGTATATCTTAGCCAAATCCTCTCTCCTGAGCCTCAGATCCATATATTTTGACATTTCCATTGAGATGTCTAAAAGGTGTTGCAACTTCAGTTTATTTAAAACCAAACTTACAGTGTCCTGGGTCAAAACGGGCCTTTTTACAGTGTGTATTCTGACAAATAGCTCCACTATCTACCCAGAAATGCAGCATCATTCTTCATATCCTCTCGCCAGTCTCCCCAGCCACCAAGTTCTGCGGATTTTTCTCGAATCTCTCTCCAGTCTGATCACATCGCTCCTTCTCCAACGCTACCATCACTTCTCCCTTGAACCATGGCAATGGACTACTAATTTGTTTGCATATGTTCACTGCCGTCTCTTCTCCAATTCATTCTCCACAGGGCAGCCACAGCCATCTTTTCAAAACACAGCATGACCTGCGTCTTTCCTCTGCTTAAAATCATTCAGTGGCTGCCTGCTGCCCTGAGCAAAATCCTTAACAAGGCCTAAGGCCCTGAATGACCCGGCTCTATCCTCCCACATCTCAGCCCAGCTCTTTTCACTCTACCCCTTGCTCTGACACACTGGCTTTCTTTTGTGCTGCCCATTTTTGTGCTTCTGTTTCAGGACCTGTGGAGTGCTAATTCTTCTCCCTAGAATTCTCCCTCCCCTCTTTTCACCAAATGAACTTAACAGATTTTCAATCTCGTTTCAAACACTACCTTCTCAGGGAGTTTTTCTTGAATTCTAGACTAGAAAAGACCCCTCCGTTATATGCAGTCATAACAGCTTATGCTTGTAGTAAGTTTGTAATTATATGCTTGCCTGATTATTTGATTCATACCTGTCTTTCCCTCTATACCGTAATACTCGTGATATCCGAGTCCATTTCTGCTTTCTCACTATGGGAACCCTAGTGCTTAGGGTAGTGTCAGGCACATGGTAGGTATTCAGTAAATATGTTTTGGAAGAAGGGAGACTTTGTAACCCGGAAGGGCTCAGGGGGAAAGTGACCAAGGGCAGGTGGGTTATGACATTTGGAATCACTCGGGAAAGACGTAGACAATTAGGTGGGTGGGCCATGACAGTGGTGACCTCTGGGCAGGAAAGAACGGAGAGGGCCTGTCAGGGACAGAGGGCATGTCCACAGGTGCCCTCTGAGCCTCTGTAAGGCTGTGTCTTGTGGGAGCAAGTGCCCAAACTCTGCCAGGAGACCTGCTTGTGGGGCCTGGATTTGATGCTAACTAGCTGTGTGTTTTCCCCTCTCATTCTTAATTTCATCTGTAAAATAACAGAGTTGGATTATTATAGCAGTCAGGGCTCTTAGCTGCAAAGAAATATTGCCTCTGGGCAATTTCAACAGAAAATGAACTGATTGAAGGGCTGTTGGCCAGCTCACAGGATTCCTAGCAAGCTTGAAGAACCAGACGGAGAGAACTGGTAAGAACAGAGAAGACTGAATGGGCAGAACCGAGGCCAGCATCTCAGTGAAGGGCCAGACTCTCTCGAAGCCAGCACAGCTACCCACCGTGCCATTGAACGCTGAGCAACACAGCTTGTGCCCCTGCCGGGAGTGGGCAAGGGACACCCCTGTTGGCACCACTGGCTGTGCTGCCCTTGGGAACTGGATGTTGCTGCCTTTGCTGTTACTCTCGGAAAGAATGCTCTGCTTTCTTTCCTTTGTGTCATTAGTTTCTGACTCAAAAACCTGAGCAGGTGCATCTGACATCCTGAGCTCGGTGTGCGGGGGCAGGTGTGGGGATGGAGGCGGGGGCCGACGACGGCAGACTGGAAAACAGCTTCCTAGAGAGGGAGGCAGGCTCTGTTGGCCATCAACCCTCCTGAAATGGAGAGTTCCCCAGGGGAGGAATCAGAGGGTTCAGATCCCGGGCAGCCAATCAAATCGAACGTCCAGTACTAGGCAGTCTCGATGGTCCCTCCAATGCTAACAATCCATGCGTCCACCAACAAAATGAAAATGGATCCAGTCGTCACCTCACACCCCTTTCCATTAACCTCAGCAACATAGAAAAGCTATGACATCAGCGTTTCGCCTCAGAAGATTTTGTTCGGTATTACAACTCCTTACTTCTAGGTACTTTGGAGACGACTCTGTGTGTCCTTGTCTTACGTGTTTATTTGAGCCACTGAAGCCAGCCTGTGTTTCCTGGCTCCACAGTCCTAAAAATAGGGCATTTTTGAGTAGCCTAATAACCTGTTCAGAGTGCAGCAGGGCCTGTGCTGGTTTGTATTTTTAGCAGATGCTCTTTCTATTGGAGGATCTATTTTTAAACCAGCCAAATGTCAGTTCTCTCTCAACTGTCGATTTTCATTCTCAAAGACATGCTGGTTTGTTTGTTTGTTTTTTCCTGGTAGAATTTACTCTACCATATAAAAGGCACATTTCAGTCATTAATGGTTCCTTTTGGACAGAAATAACATTTTCTTGCCCATACTCTACAGTATCTTTTTTTTCAAACTTGACTGAGAACTAGGAGAATCAATGAAAAGGGAATATTCTGGAAGGAAAGGGTCCAGGATCTTGGAGTTGATTTATAGCACCTTCTTTTAATGCAGTTTCCACCATATCTGCTTCCTTAGGCAAGTAGCTTGCATTTAAAGTAGCCGAGCTGTGGGAACGAAGCAAGCTTTATAAAATCATTCAGTGTGAATAGCTGATTCCGGCTTAATTTGCTACCACTCCAAGGTAACATAGAGGTGTGAATGTAAAGTAACTTGACTGATGCTTTAAAAACCACCAGAGATCTTACACATCCAAATGAATGTGGAACTCCTCAAAGAGCCCCCTTTGGAAGGCATTGTACTTGGTCTGACAATGTGTTTTTGCTCAAAGCATTTTTGGAGTACCTTTTTCAGAACTACCTTCCCAGGCATGGATCAGGCTCTGGAATGTCCTCAGTGATCAAAGCCGTTATGTGCTTGGGGAACGTGGGGCATTCGCTGAGGAGAAGATGCGGTCCCATTCTGGTGGTGCGTGTGTGTGTGGGGGCAGCGTAAGTGTGGTCATAGTGGAGCAGGTGTGAACTTTGGAGTGAGACGTTTCGGGTTCAGTTCCTCTCTCTTCCAGTTACGAACTTGGTCAAGCTGCTCAACGTCTTAGAGCACCAAATTCCTTGTGTGCAAGATGAAAGAAATCCACCTTCCTCGTGGGGTTGTTGTGAAGATTAAATGTATTAATGTGTGTAGAGTTCTGGTACCTGGTAAACATTCAAAAAGTGTTAATACCCTTCTTGACTACACAGTTCTTCTAACACACTTTGTCTCCAGCCAAATGAAGCTGCTTTGCTCTTCCGCTTTCAAGCCCTTCCTGTCTTTACTGATGTTCTTCCCCATCCCACCTCCCACCTATATTTCCCCCTCCTGCATCTCTGTATGTCCAAATCCTGTTTGTCTTTAAGGTCTGGCTCTAATAAAAATAATACTAATGAAGAAAGACGTTAAGCAACTTGCTCAAGGTCTCACAACTCTCTTTTGTTTAAAATAAATTTATTTATTTATTTATTTTTGGCTGCATTGGGTCTATGTTGTGATATGTGGGCTTCTCATTTGCAGTGGCTTCTCTTGTTGCAGAGCACGGGTTCTAGGCTCTCGGGCTTCAGTAGTTGTGACATGCAGGCTCATTAGTTGTGGCTCACGGGCTCTAGCGTGCAGGCTCAGTAACTGTGGCGTACGGGCTTAGTTGCTCCGCGGCATGTGGGATCTTCCCGGACCAGGGATCAAACCTGTGTCCTCTGCATTGGCAGGTGGATTCTTAACCACTGCGCCACCAGGGAAGCCCCAGGGTCTCACAACTCTTATGTAAGTGCTAGAGCCAGGCTTTGGGCGCAGGTCATCAGACACTAGTGTCAACACTCTACAATGTCTACACTACACTAGGCTACATTATACCCACGTGTATAAATGCCTCTTCCACCTTCTACATGAAGTTTTCCAGATCCCTCATTTAGAAACACCCTCTTCTGCCTTTGAATCACATATACTCCATTTACAAAGCTTTTCTTATGAAGCATTAACTTTCCACATGGTATGATGATCATTTTGGTGATTAGTCTTACTGCCCTGCAAAATCGAGTGCTCAGTAAGTGTTACTTTTTCCAGTCTCTTCTTAATATCTTGCATAATTTGTTGTAGGCGCTCAAGAATGTTTGTTGAGTGAATCGTTTAAAAAAATGTAAATCTGATCACGGCTCTCTGCTTAAAATGTTCCATTAACTTTAGGGTGAAAATGAAAATGTTCAATACAGCCAGAAGGTCCTGAGGGCCTAGTCTGCCGCCTCGTGCCTCACCTGGAACCACTCTTGCCCTGGCTCTCTGCTGTCCAGCTCACAGTGCCTTTCTGTTTACTCTTCACCCGCCCTCCTCCCTGAGGACCTTTTCACTTGCTTTTCCTTTATCTGGAAGGTTGGATTCTCTTTCCCAACCTTGCCTTTGGCTTGCTCATGACTATTCTGATGACCCTTGTTACTTTGCCTCTAGGTACGTTGGGGAAGCACCCCTCTGGCCTGCTTGGGAATGGATGTGTTACATCCTGGCCCAGACTGTCCAGCCCTGACAGGGGACCTACCTGGTGGCCCTGGCTCTGTCCTCACTCTGCTGGTGGGAGTGCCAGGCTGCGTGATACTTGGGGATTAGGGCCTGACCTCTGCGGTGGCCTCTGGGGCAACAGAGGCTGCTTGTCCAGTCCAGCTTGCCTCGTCACTGAGGAGGAGAGCTCTGACTCCAGGCCAGAGATTGATCCTGGCAGTGGCATTTTCTGAAGGCAACTGTACCCTTCATCTCCCCTTGGTTCATACATTCTGACTGCCAGCAGGCCTGGCTCAGAGCCATCTTAGCAGAGAGGAATTTTTAAAGCCTGGTTGGTTTCATTTTGCTGTCTTCCCAGATTCCTATCCTTGGGCAGAAATAGTCTCCAAATAGCTTTTGCACCAAGGGTGATACGAGGGGGGAAGCATGCAGGGGAGGAAAGAGATCACAGCAAGGACATCTAAGCTGGAAATAAGTTACTTCCTCATTTAATAATAATCTATTATTTTTATAATAATAGGTAACATTTATTAAATACTTACTAGGTCCCAGGTACTGTACTAGGGATTTGTCCATATATTAGCTCATTTAATTTTTAAAATTATAGCCCTTTAAGTGGGGCTCTATTATTATTCCCACTTTATAGATTAGAAAGTTGAGGGTGAAGGAAGTTAAGGAACTTGCCCAAGGTGAGTAATAGCAGAGGTGGGCTTAAAGCTGAAGGTAGGGGAGTTGAAAGTTTTGCCTTGAGGATAATAATATCAAATTACATTATGATTTCCAGTGTAGGGGTCTAGCAAAGAATGAACATCAAAACAGTGGACTCCAGAGAGATCCAAGCATGATCCAGAATATTCCCTGCATGTTGACACATTAATGATTACTTTATAGTTACTTATCCAGTTCACTGGGAAGCAGCCTGATGTGAAAGAGAGAACATGGAGTCATGTCGGAGTCACGTAGACCTGGGTTTGAAACCAAATGCAGCCTCTTCTATCTGTACTGCCTCATACAGTTTATATAACCTCATTGTGACTCAGTTTTCTCATCTTTAAAAATGGTCATTGTGATTCATAACCCATAGGGCTGTGAAGATTAAGTCAGAAAACACAATACAGCTTTTTGTGCTATGCCTGGCATGTAGATAGTGACCAATAAATGGTAGCTATTAACATGGCATGGATGTGAAGGGAAGCCACGGGTGATATTATTACTAGCCTCCCCTCCATAGTTCATTATTAGCTGATAAATTCCACCGTTGACATTTGAATTAAGATGTGCTGTCTCTGGGAGGCCCAGTGGCAAAGAAAATACCTTAGGGGATTCCCTGGCAGTCTGGTGGTTATGACTCTGCACTCCCAATACAGGGGGCATGGGTTCGATCTCTGGTTGGGGAACTAAGATCCCACATGCCACACAGCGCCGCCTTAAAAAACAAAACAAAACAACACAAACAGAAAAAACCTTAAAGAGAAAACATATTAAATCACGATCAATCTCAATTATTAAGTCTTAATTAATAATTAAGCTATTTATTGTGCAAGCTGGAAAGTAAGCTTGTAACTTGCAAAAAAAAAAACCCTTAAATTAGTAATACAACAGCTGCCTCCATTTAATTAGGGTATATTATATGTTTGATGTCTTTTATTTTATTGTTAATCCTTGTCACTACCCTGTGGGGATAGTATTATTACCATTCTATCTATGATGCTTAGGAAGAGATTAAGCAACATGTCTGAAGCCACCTGAGAGTAAGTGACGAGGAAAGGATTCAAATAGAGGCCTAACTCCAATGGCCATATTTTCCCCGATATGCCTTGCTACTCTTGGGACTGGCAGTCCCACTTCTGAGAAAATGTCCTAAGTAAAAAATTTTAAAAAGAAAAGAAGATCAGTTGTTAAAACAAAACCCCCAAATCTTTATAGCTCATACTCATCACATAGCCCTATGGCCCCAGATTGGACAGTAAAGTAGCCAGCTGCCACACATTAACATAACAGAACCAACTTCAAAAGACCAATACATGGATCATGTCAGCGGAGAACATCTGAAACTATATTTAGGAAAAAGGACAGAATGCAAAATAGTACCACAAAGAGTATACACACACTTGTCAAAGCAGAGAAAATTGGTATCTGTATTCCAATAGGGAAGAGGAATACTCAGAGTTATGCAAATGATTAGCGTATGAAGCCTCTGTTGTATTTTGGGGTAGAGTAGTTTATAGTATTCAATTAAAAAAAAAAGAAAGAGGGCTTCCCTGGTGGCGCAGTGGTTGAGAATCTGCCTGCCAGTGCAGGGGACACGGGTTCGAGCCCTGATCTGGGAAGATCCCACATGCGGCAGAGCAACTAGGCCCGTGAGCCACAACTACAGAGCCTGCGCGTCTGGAGCCTGTGCTCCGCAACAAAGAGAGGCCGCAACAGTGAGAGGCCCGCGCACCGCGATGAAGAGTGGCCCCCTCTCGCCGCAACTAGAGAAAGCCCTCGCACAGAAACGAAGACCCAACACAGCCAAAAATAAATAAAATAAATAAATAAATTTAAAAAAAAGAAAGAAAGCATATTGAACAAGTTTAAAAAAAGGAGATAGGTTTTTTAAAACTATCTAGTTTTAAGTTGTCAAACTAGCTTCTTGAAATCTCTGAAACAAAAAGTGAGAGGGATTTGTTTTTTATAGTGTTTCCTCACCTGGAATATTAGGACTCGTAGGGATAGTGATAGAGGCGCTCCAAATTTGTGCTGTATTTCACAGAACATGATGGAAATTATATATTTTAAAAGCACATTTAATCACATTGGCAATAGTTAAGGATAGTGAAGTTTGGCTCTGTCATCAGCTCACCTGAATTTGAACCCCAGCCTTGTTACCTACTTGCTAAGTGATGCTGGACAAACTAATCTCTTCTGTTTCCTTGTCTGTAAAACTGTGTTAATAATAATGCCTACCTCAATGGGTTACTGCCCCAGCGCATTGTAAGTTATCTGTAAACATTAGCTGTTATTAAACTATAAAGCTTCTTTGCTCTAATCTGGAGTTATATCAATTCAGCACTAATTTTATTATCTCAAGCAAATCAGAAATCTCCATTGACCATTATACAGCATTTGATTGCCAAAATATGGGAAAATGGGTGAAATGTGAGCAACTGCACTTTGGTCAATAAAATCTTTCAAAATATGGGTGAGAGGGGAGAAGAAGAGAAGAAGTGTCAGGGATCCTTGGTGATAAAATCTGAGGATGACTATACAAGATGGATGCATTTGATAAGGATGAGGGGAACGGGAGGCCTGAGCAGAGCACAGAGGCGGAAAGCCACAGCCTCCTCAGGCTTTCCCAGAGTCAGAGGGAGATGGTCATGTTTTGTTGAGGCCTGACACATCCTGTTGTTCTCCTCTGCTCTCTGTGCCAACGTTGGATTGCGACACCTGAACCCAAATCAGGACTTGTAGAGGTGAAGATGAAGGGGGTTGTGCAACCTGGGTACCAGCTGGGGCTCCCCATCCCTGGGAAGTCTGTGTAACCTTGACCTGAAGCCAAATTCCATGGCCTGTGACATCACAAGACTTCTGCATGGTTTCTCTCTGGTTCTGATCGCTTCCCCCACTTGCTGCTTTGTGCTGCTCTAAGTCAAAGCAGATGCAAAGCCCAGCCCTCCGACCAAGTTCCACAAACAATGCACAGACACTGATTCTTTCATGAATTTAGTAAAATGCTACTGACTATGGACAGAGGCAAGTATTCCAGGTCAGGGGCACATCCCAGACACAGCCTCTGCCTCCTCCCACTTTCCTTTCCTCCATTTTTCTGGTCTCTTTCCCTCTCCTCCTTCTGTCCTGCACATAAATTCCTCCCCTGTATCACATGGGAGAGACAAACCAACCCCAGCCTAAGCACTCACCACTGTATTTTGCCAACAAAGATAGTTTACCCACCTTAAGAGGAATTTTGGTCAAAATGTGTTCTCATTTACATTACGGTTATGAGTATTAGGTCAATAGAGCATTTGTGACTTTCATTTTATGCAATAGGAGTGCTTATTAATAATATAGAATTATAAAAATAGGAAAATACGTATAAATAGTGGTCTATCAGTGGAGTTTTGACATATCAGAACCCCAATGGTGGTAAAGAGTTGGAACTAACAGTAAGGGTAAGGGGAGCTCTTGGGCTGCACCTCACAGGCCTGCAAGCCCTGGACTTGCCCAGCCTCAAGCTGAAGAAAGAGCCGGAGTCAGTGACAGAGACACCAATTATTTAATAGGTGGAGGATCTTACACCTCTGAAGCAAAAGAGTCCCGGTGCGACACCCCACCGGATGGCAGGCAGGACAGGGCAGCAAGGGGAGAGGGAGGTTACCAGTCATAGGGAGAATTGACATCTCATTGGTTAGCAGGGAGTCCAGCAGAGGGGCATGCACATCCCTCAGTACCCCTTTGATGAGCTATCATAGATCTAAAGATTAGAATAATCACTAGCTGGGGCTGGGGGCAGGTATGTAGGCATTTACTGATTAGGCTCTATGATGAAGAGAGAAGGTCAGTCATGTGAGTAGGGTATAGGTGAGGCAGGAAGGGTACTTCCTACAGGGGGAGGTATAGAGAGCAAGAGAACAGCCATCTTGGGTGGCCTGATCATACAGGAGCCATGGAGCCATTGAAGAATCCTAGTAGGAGATTTATGCCATTAGACTTATGTCTTTCAGGAAGGTCACTCTAGTCACCCTAGGTGAAATGACAGGAAGGAGGCAAAAGTGGATTCCAGGAAACCACAGGCAGAAGACAAGAAGCTCTAGGATAAGGCATGGTTGGTGGTAGTGGAATGGAGGGGTGGACTCAGGAGGTTGAGCTTACAGAAGTAAGTGGCCAATGGATGTGGGAAGTGGGGGTGAGGATCAAGAATTAGGGTAACCAACTTGTCCTGGTTTGCCTGGAACTTTACCGGTTTTTTTTTTTTAATTGGAGCATAGTTGATTTACAATGTTGTGCTAGTTTCGGATGTACAGTAAAGTGAATCAGTTATATATATATATATATATATATATATATATATATATATACACATATATCCACTCTTTTTTAGATTCTTTTCCCATACAGGTCATTACAGAGTATTGAGTAGAGTTCTCTGTGCTATACAGTAGGTCCTTATTATCTATTATATAATATATATAGTAGTGTGTATATGTCAATCTCAATCTCCCAATTTATCCCCCCTTTCCCCACCCCTCGTAACTATAAGTTTATCTTCTACATCTGTTACTCTATTTCTGTTTTGTAAATAAGTTCATTTGTACCATTTTTTTTAGATTCCATATAAAAGTGATATCATATAATATTTGTCTTTCTCTGTCTGACTTACTTCACTCAGTATGACAATCTCTAGGTCCATCCATGTTGCTGCAAGTGACATAATTTCATTCTTTTTTATGGCTGAGTAGTATTCCATTGTATATATGTACCACCTTTTTATCCATTCTTCTGTCAATGGACATTTAGGTTGCTTCCATGTCTTAGCTATTGTAAATAGTGCTGCAATGAACATTGGGGTGCATGTGTCTTTTTCAATTATGGTTTTCTCTGGATATATGCCCAGGAGTGGGATTGCTGGATCATATGGCAGTGGAAGTTTACCAGTTTGTTTTGTTTTTTTAAAAAAATATTTATTTATTTTTTTGGCTGCATCAGGTGTTAGTTGAGGCACATGATCTTTGTTGCTGTGTACAGGATCTTCACTGCAGCATGTGGGATCCTTAGTTGTGACATGTGAACTCTTAGCTGTGGCATGTGGGATCTAGTTCCCTGACCAGGGATTGAACCCAGGCCCCCTGCGTTGGGAGCATGGAGTCAGCCACTGGACCACCAGGGAAGTCCCAAAGTTTACCAGTTTTAAAACTGAAAGTCCTATGTCCTGGGAACCCCCTCAGTCCCAAGGAAATTGGGATGGTAGGTCATCTCTTAGGTGTATTATTTGGGAGAGTGGAGTTTGGTAAGGGCATCTACTGAGAGGAAGGATATAGAAGGAGGTGGTTAGTAGGTGATAAAGTGGGACAGGAAGTGGTGGAGGTGGTGTCTGGTGATAATAGAATCTTAAATATCCTGTATTTGAGATGCCTGCGGGATATCCAAATCAAGGTAACAGTCTGGTGTTCAGATAAGAAGTTAAAACAGGTGATAAAAGCTTGATAATAAATCAACAGCCACAACAACTGTGATTTAAAAATAAATATTCTAAGTACTTTTCATTTTTTGCCTCGTTTGATCTTCACAGCAACCCTATGAAGTAGGAATTATTATTACCATTTTACAGTTGAGGAAACTGAGACACACAGAGGATAAGGAACTTGTTCAAGGTCAAAAGTCAAAAAGTTAGTAAGTGGAGGTGCTGAGGCAAACATCTCTGGCCCAAGGTGTTCTCTGAGACATATGCTACAGGAGCAAGACATCAGAAACCCCCTAACTAGGAGGCAAATAGGTAGGTAACCTAGGATACACTCATGAAACGGAATGAGTGTGCGCCACTTGTTCCCTGCCCCCACCCCCAGGAAAAGAACGCCACCTTCCTCTCTTTCTCTGCCCCCAGCAGTGGCTCTGGCTTTGCTGGTCTTGTTCTTTTAGGCCCCTGTGATGTCAGAAGGACAAGCAAGTGAGAGGGATGATGAGGGGGAGTGCTGAAGACATTGGCATGGAAGCAGCTGTAATGTATCAGGGTCGTGGATGAGAGAAAAGGCAAACTTTGTAAAGACATATTCTTATTGCATGAGTCCCCTTCACGGTATTTAAAAATACAAAGGGCTTGAGATTTTTAGAAATCACCTTCTGGTGGCTGAGCTCAGTTTCTGTGATGGTGGCCACGTGAACGGTGCAACATGGTTGGGGTAATGGTTTTACCATTATTTGCCACAGTTTTGTCACCACCTCAGGGGGTGACAGAAACAAGGCAGGGGGTTCCTAGAAACCACCTGAACAGGAAGGGCACAGGGCTTGACCAGGTACTGAGAGCTTCCCATGTGCAGGTGCTAGAACACCTTTCAAACAGGGATAAACCACAGCCCTGGGCTGCCTGGAGCTTCCAGCTTCCTGGAGGAGAAGGATACAGAAATAAATTTTCCTATAATGCAGTAAGTGGATTGGTGGTGATCCACACAGCAGGCTGCTCAGGTAGGGAGGAACCCCACTTTGCTTAGCCGTGGAGGGACTTAGGCTGTCAAACAAGGCTTCCTGGACCAAGTCAAGAGGGAAGGGAGAAGGCAGGTGGGGATGATGTTCCAGAAGAAGGGACCCGTATGGGCAAAGACAGTAAGGCAAGAAATAGCCTAGTGTGCACAGGGAACTACCAGTGGGTCAGTGTGACCAGAAGAACAAGTCTGAGGTGGGAGTGTTGCAGGAAGGGGGACCCCTTCCAGGGCCTGAGAGTGGGCTCTTTTCTAACACTTGGAAATGAATTGTCTGAGGAGACACACGTACTGACAAAGCAAAAGACTTTCTTGGGAAGGGGAGTCCAGGCAGAGAGCAGCAGGGTAAGGGAACCCAGGAGAACTGCTCTGCCACGTGGCATGCTGTCTCAGGTTTTATGGTAATGAGGTTAGTTTCTGGGTTGTCTCTGACCAATCATCTTGCTTGGTCGCTATTTGATCTGACTCAGGGTCCTTCCTGATGGTGCGTGCATCTCTTAGCCAAGATGGATTCAGGCATGAAGGATTCGGGGAGGTTGGCAGGACATATCGTTTCTTCCCTCCTCCTTTTGGCCCCTCCCGAATTCTCCCAGTTAGTTTTCGGTGGCAGCACCTATTCTTTACCGGGACCTCCTGTTGTGAGACAACTCAGGCAAGCCATTATCATCGTGCGTGGTCAAGATGGGCAGTTTCCGTCAATGGTTCCCTAACAGGAGCGGAGCTGATGGGGCTGGAGTGCAGATGTAAATTTTCTTGCAGCAGGAGAGAAAGCTCTGGGGGGGTGCATTCATTGGCACCTCTCTTTCCTCAAGCAGTTTTTCATAGTGTGTGTTAGGGGGTGGGAAATGATGGGAATGAGGGGGAGAACCAACTACAAATTAGCAAACGGTTGTCAAAATCTGGGTCAGCTGAGAGGGGAGGCTGTGAACCAGTCAGCCTGTGCCATTTTCTCCAGCAGCACTTGGGGTGTAGGAACCAAGAAGACGGATTGAGGCAGGTGAAGCAGGGCTGCAAAGTTGGTGAAGAGGTCGAGGGGAGTCTCTTTCAGGCCAAACAACCATGGGTTGAACTTGGGTAGCCAAGAAGGAACAGAAAGGGTGTTGCTAGATTAGGAGATAATGGGGGAATCAAAGGCAAAGAAGTTATGGTTCGGCCCATTTTTCCCCACCCCGTGCCAGAATGGCTTGCAGTGGCAGTACTAGGGTGCTGCCTGGCCTTGAATAAGTAAGTTCACCTTCTGGGCCTCAATTTCGCCATCTGTATGATTACACAACCACTATGGTATTCTCCAGCTCTGACTGTAGGATTGTGCAAACCAACATATTCCAGCCTCTTGGGCCCCCAGGTGAGACCCTTTCTGTACCTTCAGTACTGGAGGTGCAGAGTCAGTGTGCATCATTTCTGCTCAGAAGGAACTAACCCTGGGGAGGTGAATGAGATGTGAGATTTCAGTTCATCAGGGCCGGATGTGAAGCAATGGCCCAGAGTTCACATTTAGGTCACTTTGCCTCAGGGGTCTCAGTAAATATTAACCAACATACTGGATGACCTTGGTCAAGCTACTGAAATAATTCACCACTTGGTTTACTCAACCACTAAGGAAAAGCAAGTAGTTATATGCTCAGGGTGGCCACAAAGAAGTGTGACTCAGAATCGTTGGGGAAACAAAGGTACAAACAGAAATATGTATTCCCGGAAAGGCTGCTGCCTTAGGTTGGGTTCCCTAGAAGCAGAGCCTGAGAGAGGGATTCTTGTTCAAGGGATTTACTGGGAGAATGCTCTCAGGAGAAGGGAGTGACAGAAATGGCATAGGGCAGAGGAGAAAAGTTAGGGAAGTGTGGTTTCCTCCAGAGCCTGGCTTCAGTCAGCTCCTACAGGAAAACTCTACAGCACAAATTGTGCTGCCAGGTTCGTCTCATCTAAGAGTAAGAGAGTGGGCCTTTTGTATCCAAATGTCAATCAATTACTGTCTGAGGTCCGTGGACAGGTGGGGTGGAGGAGGGAGTTGTGTAACCTCCCCGGGTGAGGTGCTCTCGTTTGGTCCAGGGCACTTCTGTTCCGAAGAGGGCAGCAGAATTTTGTCAGCAGTACTCACATTCACTGGGTAGGAAAAGGGGCACCAATGGGATCCACTATAGCTACCCTAGAAATGATAAACAGAAGATGTATCTTCAGGTCTGTGGAGGATGGAAGATGACATATTGGTAGTTAGAAAAGAAAAAAAAGGAAACGGTAGCACTATCATCCATGCAGAATTAAAAGCCTTGAAGATCACATACGTCAACTCATAAACATTACTCACATTCTAGTGACAAAGCAGTAGAACTACCTTCATTCCTTCTGCATGTATTTATTAAACTTCACACTGCTGGCAAAGAATGAATATCCTTAGTATATAAAGAACTCCTACAAATCAATAAAAATGAAGACCCTGATAATTACATAGGTAGAGGATATTAATCAACAATCTACAGAGGGGGAAATATAAATAGCTAGCAGACATTTAAAAAAATCATTCAACCTTGCTGATAATCAAAGAAACACAAAGGAAAGGAATATGCAGATTTTAAATTACAAAGATTTAAAAATGAGAGCACACAAAGCTAGCAAGGAAAGGAGAGATGGGTGCTTTCTACTCAACTCACAGGAATGTACATTAGCTCTTCTTAGAAAATAATTGTATGGTACGTTTCATGAGATTTAAAAATGTTTAAACTCTTTGATTTGTACTTCTACTCCTTAGACTCATCCTAAGGGAATAATCCAAATGTTTCACTGTTATCATATAATGGAATAGAGAAATTGCAGTGTGCTAGGCATTGTGCTAAGTGTATTAATACATATATTTTTTTAAATCTATACAATTGACTTAGTAGATGGGTACTTTCATTAAGTCTCTCCTTACAAGAGAGGAAACTGAGGCTTAAGGAAGTTAAGTAAAGGTCACTTATTGTGAAGAAGTGGAGAAGTTGGGATTTTCTGACTCTAGTGTATGGGTCCTTAATAACTTTACGTGGGTCCAAGAAGAGGGTGAAAAGCTAATGTTTTTACAAAATGATTAAATCAGGTGTGGAATTAATTAAAGAAACCTCAGCTAAAATTGGAGTCAGGACGGGTCTGTATGGGAACTGTCACACACCCACCATGCATGTCAATTACTCTAAACAAGAAGAGACTTCTGCCTACATCTCTGATAAGAAGGTGTTACCTACTCTACAATCCACCAGGAAGAAGAAAACGCTCTGTGAGAGTACAGCCCAGCCAATCAGAGACTGTAGCAGCCCAACCAATGAGAAAGCTTCGTACTTTGGACTCCCAGCTTCCTCCAATGGACTCTTCGGTTATTACAGCCCCTCCAAATTGCCCCCTTTCCCTATAAAAGCAAGTTCCCTGTCTTTGTTCTTTGGATTTGCCTGTGGTCCTCCTTCCGTAGTCTTCATATCTGGAATTGCAGTTCCATTGACTATTCCCAGGTAAACTCACTTTTGCTGTTAAATAACTGGCTATTATATTGTTAAAGTTGGCAGGGGCAAACTGTTCCTCGTTCCATTGATCAGAGAGCCTCAGCAGCATTTGGATTTCTAATTAAGTCAGACATTTAATTAGGGATCCTGGGGCTATCACCTAGTCCTTTGAAGTTTTTGTGATGAGTTTTACGTAAAAATATAAAAGAGTCCTAGGCTCCTCTGTGCAAAATGGTGAAGTCAGGTACTGAGTTTGGCACCCTTTGGGGTTGAGGTGGTAGTGAACTGACGGCTTCATAACAACCGGTTACGAACAATCAATTGTATAAACTTGTTTACTTGTCTATCCCTCCTCCAAAACTGTGAGCTCTGTAATAACAGGGATCATGTCTGTCTCATTCATTGAAATAACCTTAGAAGGTGAGATTGGATTATGGGCAGGCATCCAGCAGTGTCTGCCAAGCTGTCCTGTGCATACAGGAAGACATGTGACAACAATGGTCATTGCAGTGGCATTGTTAGTATTTGTAAAAAAATTGGCAGGACATCTGAGTTGTTTCTAGTTTTTGACTATTTCAAATAAAGCCGCTATAACATGTGTTTACAGGTTTTTACATGAACATAAGTTTTCATTTTTCTGGAATAAATGCCCAGGAATGCTATTGCTGGTTTGCATGGTGGTTGCATATTTAATTTTTAAAGAAATGGTCAATCTGTTTCCCAGAATTGGGTACTATTTTACATCTGACCAACAATGCGTGAGTGATCCAGTTTCTCTGAATCCTTACCAGCATTTGGTGTTGTCACCCTTTTATTTTAGCCATTTGGATAGATTTGTATTGATATCTCATTGTGGTTTTAATTTGCATCTCCCTAATAGTTAACAATGTTAAACATCTTTTCATAGGCTTTTTTACCATCTGTATATCCTCTTCAGTGAAATGTCTCTACATATCTCTTTGCCACTTTCTAATTGGGTTGTTTGTTTTTTATTCTAACTGCTGAATTTTGAGCGAGGTTTATATATTCTATCCTTTGTCAGATATGTGGTTTGCAAATATTTTCTCTGAGTCTGTAGTTTGTCTTTCCATCCTCTATATAGAGTCTTTCCTGGAGCAAAAATTTTTAATGTTGACAAAGTACATTTTATACATTTTTCCTTTTATAGATCTTGAAGATTTTCTCCTACATTTTCCCCCCAAGTTTTGTAGCTTTACATTTTACATTAAAGTCTATTATCCATCTTGAGTTAATTTTTTGTATAAGGTGTGAGATTTGGGTCAAATTTCATTTTTTCCCCCTTCTTTGGATGTTCAATTACTCCAGCACCATTTGTTGAAAAGCCTCTTTTTCCTCCATTGGATGACTTTTGCATTTGGGTGTATTCGTGTGGGTTTGTTTCTGGGTTCTGTATTGTGTCCCATTGATCTATGTGTCTTTCCCTCTGCCAGTAGCACACAGACTTGATTACTGTAACTATAGAATAAGTCCTGAAAGCAGGGAGTCTGATTCCTCCCATATTATAATTCTTTCCCAAAAATTGTCTTAGCTATTCTAGTTCCTCTGCCTTTCCATATAAATTTTAAAAATATATTTATTTATTTATTTAATTACTTCGGCTGTGCCAGGTCTTAGTTGCGGCACGTGAGATCTTTTAGTTGTGGCATGCGGACTTCTCAGTTGCAGCATGCATGAGGGACCTAGTTCCCTGACCAGGGATTGAACCTGGGCCTCCTGCATTGGGTGTGTGGAGTCTTACCCACTGGACCACCAGGGAAGTCCCCCATATAAATTTTAGAATAAGCTTCTCTATATCTGTAAAAAGTCTTGCTGGAATTTAGAGAAGAATGACGTTAAATCTACAGCTGGATCTGAAGAACTGACATATTTACTATATTGAGTCTTTCAATCCATGAATGCTGTATGTCTCTCATTTATCTCTTTGAGTTCTTTCACCATCATTTTATAATTTTCAGCCTATAAGTCTTATACACGTTTTGTTAGATTTACACCTAAGGATTTCATTTTTTTCTGAGTGATTGTAAATGGTATTTTAATTTGTTAGTTATATAAATACAATTGATTTTTGTATGTTCATGTTATATCTTATGACCTTTCTAAACTCACTTATTAGTTCTAGGAGTTAAATATTTTTTTTTTGTAGGGTTCTTGGCATTTTCTACATAGACAATTATGTCATCTGTGAGTAGGAACAGTTTTCCTTTTCTATCTATATGCATTTTATTATGTTTTTTCTTGCCTTATTTCTCTGGCTAAGACTTCCAGCATGATGTTGAATAAGAGTGGTAAGAGGGTTAATCCTTGCCTTCATTCTTATCTTAGGCAGAAAGCATTCAGTCTTTCACCATTAAGTATAATGTTAGCTGTAGGTTTTTTGTAGATGTTCTTTATCAAGTTGAGAAGTTTCCCTCTCTAGTTTTCTGAGTTTTTTTTTTTAAATCATGAATAAGTGTTGAAGTTCACCATAAGATTTTTTTTACAATTGATATGATCGTGTAATTTTTCATCTTTTGCCTGGTAACACAGTAGATTTTTTTTTTTTTTTTTTGCGGTACGCGGGCCTCTCACTGTTGTGGCCTCTCCCGTTGTGGAGCATAGGCTCTGGACGCGCAGGCTCCGTGGCCATGGCTCACGGGCCCAGCCGCTCTGCGGCATGTGGGACCTTCCCGGACCGGGACACGAACCCGTGTCCCCTGCATCGGCAGGCGGACTCTTAACCACTGCGCCACCAGGGAAGCCCCACGGTAGACTTTTGAATACTGAACCAGCCTTGCATCCCTGGAATAAATCTTACTTGGTCATGGTATATAATTCTCTTTATGTGTTATCAAATTCTATTTGCTAATAGTTTAAGAACTTTTGCATCTATATTCATGAGGAATATTGGTCTGTAGGGTTTTTTTTCTTTTATATTGTTTTCATCAGGTTTTGATATCAGGGTGATATTAGCATTATAAAGAGGACTGAGAGATATTCTATTCTCTTCTATTTTCTGGAAGAGATTTTGTAGAACTAGTGCTAATTCTTATTTAAACATTTGGTAGAATTGTACAGTGAAAACATATGGGCCTGGATATTTGCTTTGGGAGAGTTTAAATGAATTCAATTTCATTCACAGACAAAATTTTGGAGACAGTGCAAAGATTGGTGATTGTCAGGGGTTCAAGGGGGAGTAAATGAGGGATGAATAGGTGACACACAGAAGGATTTTTAGGGCAGTGAAACTATTCTGTATGGTACTATAATGGTGGATACACGTCATTATACAGTTGTCAAAACTCATAGAACATACAACATGAAAAGCGAATTCTGATGTGAACTGTGGGTTTTGAGTGATAATGATGTGTCAGCATAGGTTCATCATTTGTAGCAAATGTACTGCTCAGGTCGGGGACGTTGTCATGGGGTGAGAGGTGGGGTTGGCTTCGGGTGTGTCAGGGCAAGGGTATGTGAGAACTCTGTACTTGCTGCTCAGGTTTGCTCTACACTTAAAACTGCTCTAGAAAACAGTCTATTAATTAAAAAAAAAAAACACACAACTCTGAGTCTGTGTGGTTGCAAAATGGGTGCTCTTACACCATTGTCCCCATCCCTAGTGTTCAGCTCGTGACTCACATCGTGCCTGTATTGGGCTGCCCTTGTGTAGACACCTCCAGACTTCATGCTGTGAGCAGCTGGCCGGCTGTTGTGCCTAAGTCTGAGGCTGCCCTGGACTTACTCCAGTTTGATCTGCTGTTCTGCTACCTCCTTCTTCCCTGTGTCTTGGTAGGTCTGGAACCTCGGAACTAGGCAGACTTGAGTGGCAGCCTGCCTAAGCCTCTTTCTCCTCATCTGTATAAAAGGGGATACTACAAGATTATGATGCAAGGTGCCCAGGGCGCTGCCTGGGACAAGGGGTAATTCCTTCCGCTTCCTTTCTCCTCTCCCAGTGGTGTGGCTTAGGGTGGCCCACTCTGGAAAGGCAGCCCTTTCAGAGTAAGAAGTAAGGAGACCGGTGAGGGAAGGTGAATGGAGAGGGACGACCCCCAGGACCCTGCACACAGTGGCCAGGCCAGCTAGTCAGTGCCCTTTCCCACGATGGACGCACGTCTCAAGATATGCTTGTTTCCTGGGCCCCCCTGAGGGTGGGGGTGGGAGCAGGGAGCACATGGGGTGACGGGGGCAGGATGTTGGTTTTCAGCTGACAAGAGCAACTCCGTTTCCGATTCTCACAGGCGACCTGAATGCCCATCACATCGGGCAGGGAGAGCTGCCCAGATCTGACACTAACCCCTTGTCGAAGTGGCTGGCAGGCCCCCGGGGCGAGGGGACGCCTGTGGGCCAGCGGAGGCTGAATGAATTTGGAGCCTGTGAATGAGGTGGGGTTGGCATCCCTTGAGACAAACTCCCTCTTTGTTCCTCAGCTGCACCTCCTAGACACGGGCAGTGCCAGCTTTCTTCACTCCATCCTGTCCACATTCTCTGGCCCAACTCAGCTGTGCAGAGAGGCACAGAGGCTCCCATGTTTTAAGCCCTAAAAAGAATCCGTTAATTTGTGTCTCGGAGACCCAGAAGCAGCCTGCAGCCTGCACGGCTGGGGTCGTAGAAATGAGTGTTGACAAGGCAGCAGTTTTCAAACATTTTTTTGACTGTAGCCTTTAGTGAGAAATAAATTTTGCATCACGACCTTGTCACATACACAGACACCTTCACGTACACCCTCACGCATAATTTAAACATTTAAAAAAGGAAATAAAATAGACTAGACAGTGTCAGAGTGCAATGAAGATAGATACTGTTTTGGTGAAACTCTCTTTTCTGTGTCACTGAAAGGAAAGGTGTATTCATTTCAATACACATTGGGTGTGTGTGTGTCTTGGGTCATGATATAAATCGTCTTTCTGACTGTGGATTGTGGTTAAACAAAGATTGAGAAACACTTGTCTGGATCACTGTTTCCCCAACTATATATTAAATCGTCAGCTTGGAGAAGGACGAAACGTGTGCTTTTTAAAGGCCCCGAAAATTCCTGCAGTAAAGACATCCGTGGAACTTTGCTAATCCAGTGTGTTGCTTTGGATTGCTTCTTTCCTCCAAATCCTCATACTGCCTCATGGAACGAATATTTCATAGCACACAGACTTAGAAGGAATCTGAAAAGTCCCCTAGAATTTCCTCAAGGGTTTCAGCAGCAGGGTGAGGGGAGGCTGCTTCAACAAGAGAGAAACTCCTAAATCTGTTACATTGCTGGTTGCCTTGCAAGATTGTGTCTGAAAAATTTCTCCTGCTAAAAATGTTTGAAAACGGCAAGTCTAGTTGAACTTGCTTGTGTTTTGATTAGAGAAACTGAGGCCCAAAGAAGGGAAGGGACTGGCCCAAGGTCACCCAGTGAAGTCATGTTAGAGCTGGGACTCAGTTTTGCTGAGTTCTTAACGGTAACCCTCTGACCCTACCTCCAGGGTCAGATAAACACCCTGGTGCTGGGGGCCTCGGGGGCCTGGGATGGGGCATCAGAGGGCCAGCCTGGCCTTATCCCTTGTCCCCTGCTCTGTTGATGACCTTTTGAGAATGGTTTGACTACTCTGTATTTGAGCTTTCTCATCTGTAAGATGGTAAAGATACTACCTTAAAAGAGTAGAGTATGAGGTACTATATGACACGTCTTTGAAAAGGCAGATATTTTATAATAAATATAAGTAGCTTATTTCTTTTTTCTAAACCTCAGAAGCGAGGTTCCATAGTTCCAACCAAGACGTTACCAACCCTATTGTATTGTAACTTAATGAATTTTTTTTTTTTTTTTTTTGGCCGAGCCTCATGGCTTGCAGGATCTTAGTTCCCCAACCAGGGATCGAACCTGTGCCCCCTGCAGTAGGAGCACGGAGTCCTAAACCCTAGACTACCAGGGAAGTCCCTGAACGTTCTTTTCTGTTGTCCAACTCTAAGAAAAGTTGCTCATTGCTATATTTTAAAAAAGTAAAAATGTTTAGGAATTCCTCTTTTGTCCAACTAAAACTCTATTCTTGTTTTCCCAGAAGTGACTTTGCTTAGATTGTATTCCAACCAGCAAAGAATATCTGTTCCACATCCACAGAGGTTTAAACTAGAATTGTTTTGCATCCAACAGTGTCTGAATATAGTACTGCTCGTGAAGCTTCTGTTGAAGGGCCAGGCTTGAATGGTGTGTGATTGCCTGCACCTCTGAATCCTGGCATCCCCTGCACCCTGCTCCTCGTTTCCGGAAGCTGACATCCAGGGACTCTGTCAATAGCTTCCTGGGTTGAGTTTGGCTGAACGAGAAGCACGGACAGGAGCTCAGAGGGTGGAGGACAGCGGGTTGGGGTATTTATTCCCTTGGTCGCTTCCCTCTACTGAGGGAGTCCTTCCGACCCAGGCTGCTTTAGCTCTGGGTCTAATCACCACTTCCTTGTCTGGCTTTGGCCTGCAGGTAAATGTCTGTCCACTGTTCCTTGTGGTTTCTTCACACCCTGATTGTAACTTTTATAATTTCTTTATCAACTTTCCCTAAGTTATCCAGTTTGAACGAGACATCTGTTTTCTGCTGGGACCTTGACTTATACACTGTTTCATGTACATTTTCTCATAAAGACAGCATACTTTCTTGCCCTTTTACCATTTGGTGTCCTGACACCTGTTAAAGTACAGAAGACTCACATTTTCCTTTCTTTGGCATTCCTTGTGTTGAGAGGCAGTGATGAGTAGGACTTCACCCTGGGATGATTTGAAAACCACTGGTGCCTGAAACCCACCTGGAGGTTTGGGTTGCTGGGTCTGGGTGGGACCCCGAGGCACTCTACATGGGAGCCACTGATGTAGGGAAGGAGGTCTAGCGCTGCAATTTGCTTCTGCGAGACCACAGCTGAGGCCTCTGCCCTGAGCTTCAGTGCCCCACCTGAAGTGTGTGTGTGTGTGTGTGTGTGTGTGTGTGTGCATGTTTGTGCACGTGTGTTTGTGTGTGTGCGTGTGTACGTGTGTGTTGGTCCTTGACTCTGACTGGATCTTCTATAACTGTCCCTAATGCTGATATCAGGAGAACTTTTGTTCTGACCACATGCACCACTGCCCTCTTGTGGACAGTGACATGGCTGTGCCGGTGGCTGAAGTGTCACTTCACGGTCCCTGTCACCTACTGTCAGGACTGAATGGGGCTTCAAGAGGAGGTTTAATCAAGAATAGGAAAGGCTGCACTTAACCACTCTCAAGCAGACAGCCGTCTCCTTTTCTCTAACCGCCTTCAGTAAGGGCCCCCTCCTCGTACCTGTGCATTCTTATTTCAGGAGCTTGTTCATTTGTTTAGAATTAGCTCTCCATGAGAAGGGCATGGGGTGAATGAATTGCTTTGCAGAATAACCATGATTAAAAATAAGGCAGAACATTTAGGAAAAAACCCTCAAACACCACAAATTAGCCCCTGGGAGACAGAGCCAGAGAGCAGAGTAGCCAAGCCCCGGGGACCAGGAAGCAAAGTTTCTGGGTGCAGCTGTGCTGCTGAGAATGCCCCACTCACTTCCTCCCAGACGCCCCCTACACCCCTCCTAACGTACCTCCTCCTGGAGATCCCTTCCTCTGGCTTCAGCCTCCTCTTGCCCGCATCTTCTGAGCCTTCTCTCAGCCCCTCCTCTGAGCATCCTCCTGCCTCTGATTTCCAGCCTCCACACCTGCTCCTCTATCCCCTTTCACGCAACGTGCTTTCAGCGGCCCTTTCACAGAAACGATGGTAGCAATTAGATAGCTGTTTTTCATCAAATTTATGTGCTATATGGTGCATTAATTATTAGTATATTTTAAATTACATTATTATTATTTTTAGGGATGATATATGATGAAGAGTATTGTGCATTAATCATCAGTGTATTTTATTTTTAAATTGAAGTATAGTTGATTTACAATATTAATTTCAGGTGTACATCATAGTGATTCAGTATCTTTACAGATTATACTGCATTAAAAATTATTACAAGATAATGGCTATAATCCCCTGTGCTATACAATATATCCTTGTTGCTTATTTATTTTATACGTAGTAGTTTGTATCTCTTAATCCCATACCCCTATCTTTTCCTTCCCCCCTCATCAGTGTATTTCATATTAAACAATTTTTATGATTTTTGGTGGGGGGATATATAAGAAAAAAGGCTAAATGTGTTCCTAAAAAGTGGATGTAATTTTGACCACTTAAATTTACACCAAACAAATTTTTGTGCCATATTTGGACAACTTTTAATAATGATTTTAGGTTGCCCATGATCCCTACCACCATTCCTGCACTGCCATTTTCTGGGTTAATATGAGTCTGTTCACTCATTCAGTGGTGGTTTTTCTTGAGTACATACTTTTGTGCCAGGCACTGTTCTAGGCTCTGGGGCGACAGCAAGGAATAAAACTGTCTCTTCTTTCATAAAGCTCAGATTCTGATGAGTGATGAATGTGTATAGAGTCTCAGGGGCTGGGTCATATTTCATTTGCCTCAATAGGTCCTTCTTGAGTTTTGGAAGTGGAAACAAGCCCCCAAGCTCCTTTTCTTTCACCATCTCAGACATGTGATCTCTTTTGGGTAAATTTTTGGGAGAACTTGGCTACTTATTGGCGATGCCTGGTGACTGGGTTTAATTAACCATTCACAACCTGGTAACTCTTCTAGTAGCTGACGTCACAGTAAGAAGAGGGGGAAAGGGATGCCACCTTCCAGGGCTGAACTAGTTGTCACAGGGCCGCTGGCACTTGTACAAGGTGTGAGAGGAAGTCACACTGCATCAAGGCACTTTAGCATGGTGTCCACAGTGTAGCTCTGAGGACTCACGGACCTGGGTCCAAATTCTGGCTTTGCCACATATATATCTACACAGCTTTGGGCAGATGACTTAACCTGTCTGAAGCTCATTCTCTGCCAGCTCCCACCCCTACCTCCCACAGAATGAGGAAAACGATAACTGTCGCCTAAGGGGCTGCAAGTGGTCAATCAATGAGGTTTTATAAATGTATGTGTGTGGATACAGTGCTTGGTACAGTGAGTTCCTGGCGCAAGGCTCAATGAATGGTAGCTGTTATTACTAAGTATAATTTAGTGTTACTTCCCTCCTACCAGCTTTACTGAGGTATGACTGACAAATAAAAATTGTATATATTTCAGGTGTACAGCATATTTTGGTATACATATACATTGTGAAATGATTACTACAATCAAGCTGATTAGCATATCTATCCCCTCACATAGTTGCCATTGTGTGTGTGTGTGTGTGTGTGTGTGTGTGTGTGTGTGTGTGTGTGGTGGACCACTTGAAATATCAATATATACTCTCTTGGAAAATTTCAAATATACAATATAAAATTATTAACCTTCTCTACCAGCTGTATCCTATAGTCATCATACTGTACGTTTGGTCTCCAGAACTTATTCATCCTATAACTGAAAGTTTGTACCCTTTAACCAGCATCTTCCCATTTCTCCCAGCCCCCAGCCCCTGGTAACCTTATGCAGTATTTGTTAGTGTTTCTTAATTTTCACATATAATGGGAGCTTCTTGATTAACTGCATATGTAAAGCTACAAGGGAAATACAGGTTGATACAGGTGCATATAGCAAGGCCACCTGACAGTCTAGGCAGACTGCCTGGAGGAGGAGTGAGTTATAAGCATAACACTGAAGGATGAGTAGGATACAGCTGGTAGAGAAGGTGTGTATGTATTCATGTGTGTATGTGTCAGGGAGTAGTGGCTAAAGGGCCTCAGTCTTATGAGGGAGACCCATAAGTGGACAGGACAGGTTCCAATGTAATTTAGTAAATGTTATGATGGAGGAGAGCCTGGAACGTTAGGAGCACGGCAAAGTGTAATGGCTCTGCTTCATGAAGTTATGGATATGTAAAGCTAAAAGGTGTGCTGCATGCTTAAGCTAAAAGGTGTCAGACCTGGGTTTGAGTCCTCTTTTGCCTCTTAACGATTTTACTTTGGGCTAGATAATAAACTTCTTTCAGTCTGTTTTCTCATCCTTACAGTAGGACTAAAAATCCCTGCCTGGCAGGATCCACATGAAGCTATCTGAGATACATCAGATACAATCAAGCAATTAACAAAAGGCAGGTGTCAGGGCTCCGCTAGTGGGAGTGATTTTAATCCCCGGGTGTCAGTTCTTACAATGTCACAATGGGCATCTGGCCCACAGAGAGACTCTCAGGTCATGCTGCCACTGCAAAACACCCAGGAGGCACGGCAGCAGGTAGAGAGGACAAGAATAGCCAGGAGCCCTGACAGAAGGAGGCTGTGAGCATGGCACACTCTGGCCAAGGAAGAGTCCAGCAAGCTGGAGGATGTTGAAAGCCGCGTGCGCAGAGCACGGGGCCGGAAGATTTGGGCCCTCCCAGCTATGCACAGGCTCATCCAATGAGCTTGGCCCTCCTGAGTCTCCATTTCCTTAAATGAAAAATGCATTGACATATATACACTAATATGTATAAAATAGATAACTAATAAGAACCTGCTGTATAAAAAATAAATAAATAAAGTGAAATTCACACACACAAAAAGAAAAATGCAGGAGGAGTTTGCATGGCAGATTTGATCCTTCCCACCCGCAGTGGAGAACTAGATTGAGAAGAACTCAGAAGCTTTGTCCAGATTCAGTAGGAAAAAGCGTTCAGATCAATCAGTAGTGTCTGCTCTGAGTGACAGGGAAGTGGCAGCATGTGGGCCACACAGTTTTTATTCCTGAAACTTGCTAGGAACCCCTAACATTGTTGTGTGCTTATTTTGTACCAAGCACCATACTAAATGCATCATGTGAATTGTATAATTTAATTCTCTTAACAACCCTGTTAAGTCAGGGACTATTATTATCCTCATTTTACAGATGAGGCATTTGGCACAGAGAGGTTAAGTAATTTGCCCTAAGTCATACAGTTGTTAGTTGTGACCAGAGTCTCTTCCAGCTCTCGTAGTCCACTGAGACTGAAAGCTCTTTGAGAAGAGGAGCTTTATCATACTTATTTTTGAATCCCTAGGGCCTGGTAGGCTTTCAGACCATGTTTATTTCTGTGCTGAACTCAGTGGTTCTAGCTGAACATACAATCATTGGGGGCCTCTAAAAATTTTCTCACACTTGGACCCAGCCTCAGATCCCTTGCACCTGAATCTCTGAGGCTGGGGCCTGGGCACCTGATTCATGATTCTGGCTAAATATTCTGATTCTTTACCGAATGCTAGCCCTCCTTCTCTGTTCCTGCTTCATGGCGCTGGGGGGTGCTGTTGGATAGTCTAAGAATTAATAGCCCCCTCAACCCAGGAAAGGCGTTTCTTTTTGTTTTCAAATTTGTTTTGTGTATCTCCTCTCCAGAACTTGGAGAACTTGCGAGATTGACCTGCACTAGACTTTCTGTGGCTCTTTTGAATGTTAACCATTGATGTTTAAGCAAATAGATGTATAAGATGGTGGGTCTGCAGTTTTGTTTTGTTTTCAGCCTTCCTTAGGAGCAGGAGTCTGTGTTCAGGAAGAGAAGGTTTGCAAGGAATCATGTGAGGTGAGGTGGTCTGAATAATAGGCCCTCAAAGGTGTCCATGTCCCAATCCCCAGAACCTGTGCTATGTTACCTTACATGGCAAAGGGAACATTGCAGATGTGATTAAGTTAATGATCTTGAGATAGGGAGATTATCCTGTGGATCCAGTGTACTCACATGTGTCCTTAAAAGCTGGAAGTGGATGCAGAAGTTTAGATCAGAGAAGGGGATGTGAGGATAGAAACAGAGCTAGAGTCAGAGGGGGCTTTGAAGATGCTTTGTTGATGGCGTTGAATATAGAGGAAGGGGCTACAAGCTTGTCATGGGATGAAGGCAGCCTGTAGAAGCTGGAAAAGGGTTTTCCCCTACAGCTACAGCTTCATAAAAGAACACAGTCCTGCCGACACTTTGATTTTAGCCTAGCAAAATCCATTTTGGACTTCTGAACGCCAGATCTGTAAGATAATAAAATTGTGTTTCTTTAACTACTATATTTATGGTAATAATAGCAGCAATATGAAACTAATACATGAAGAATACCTGAAATGTCTCCCCATGGTAGACATTACTGCTTGGCTACCTAATGGCCATTCCTAACCCCCTCCTCCCTTGCCTTCTTCCCAGGTACTTGTATTTCTAGCCTGCTTTGTACTCTGGTGATCATGTGACCCAGTGAGTCATAAGGAAAAGTCAGCAGGGGAAAGTGTCTTCTTTCCTGAAAAAAGAAGCTAGGTACTCAGCGAGAGCTCTCTCTCACTGTCTCAGCCACTCCCTGATTTCTTACTTTGAGAACGTACTGTGAGAATGTGATGTCTAGAGCTGCAGCAGCCATCTTGGGACCATGAGGTGAAAGTCCAAACATCACACCCTTAACCATCCTTAGGATCTGAAACCATTGCTAGGTCATCCCAATGCATCATAACTGTTATACTTCACTTTCTAAAATATGTCCCTAATTGCTCTTTCAGGAGCCACATAATTTCCTCCAGAGAATTATATAAAAATCAATAAATATTTATTGACTGCCCCAGGCTCCAGGCTGAGCATTGGGATGAAGATATGGATTAAGCAGTCCTGTTCTGGAGGAGTTCACAATGTATTTATACGATTTTTTTCAGTTACAATTATGCCAGAAACCCAACTTTATTGTGGTGCTGTGAGACTCAAATGAGACAAGAAATAAATCTAAGGTAACTAGCATGGTGCTTAATAAATGTTAGTATACTGTGATTATTAGAGGACTTTCAGTTTAGAAAGCTCTTTTATATGTTTTTCATTTTCATCTTCATAAAGATCTTGAAAATAAGGAGAATAAAATTGTTACTCTCCATTTGCAGATGAGAAAACAGAGACCCAGATTTTGTAATACTTTCTCAGTGGCACTGAAACCCCATGGCTCGGTGCTCAGTAGGTTCCAGGTTTCCTAATTCTGCTTTGCTGCTTTTTTCCCTCATGGATCATTCAGTGTCAAAACAGGTAAAAATCATCTGGCTCAGGGATGGCAACTAGATTTTTAATTACTTCATGTGTCAACTCTGGGCTACTTGTCCCAATTGCCTGAAGCAATGTATTATGTCCTGCTTATGGGGAAAGGGTGCTGTGATTGATTAGTAATGTCTGCATGGGCTTTTGGTGGATGAGTGAGGGTGGCATGTACTTGCTCTACCTGATCTAGTCCAACTCTCTCATTTAACCAACAAAGAAATGAACTTTAGAGAAGGAAATTGACTTACTCAAGGTTACATAATGAACTAGGGGCAGGGCTGGGACTAATGATTTTTCTCACTTCAGTCCAGCTTCCAAGACTACCAGTCATACTTAACTATTTAAACATCCTTTTTCTAGGGAACCCTCATACACTGTTGTAGGAATGTAAATTGGTGCAGCCACTGTGGAAAACAGTATGGAGATTTCTCAGAAATATAGAAATAGAGCTGCCATATGACCCAGTAGTTCCACTCCTGGGTATATATCCGGAAAAACCAAAAGTACTAATTTGAAAAGATGCATGCACCCCAATGTTCATAGCAGCATTATTTTCAATAGCCAAAATATGGAAGCAACTTAAGTGTCCATCAGTAGATGAATGGGTGCAGAAGATGTGTTATTTATATACAATGGAATACTACTCAGCCATAAAAAGAATGAAATTCTGCCATTTGCAACAACACGGATGGACTTGGAGGCTATTATGCTTCGTGAAATAAGTCAGAGAAAGACAAATACTGTATAATATTACTTATATGTGGAATCTAAAAAATACAACAAACTAGTGAGTATAACAAAAACGAAGCAGACTCACAGATATAGAGAACAAACTAGTGGTTACGAGTGGGGAGAGGGGCAAAATAAATAGGGGTAGGGTATTAAGAGGTACAGACTACTACGTATAAAATAGATAAACTACAGGGATATATTGTATAGCCCAGGCAATATAGCCAATATTTTATAATATTATAAATGGAGTATAACCTTTAAAAATTGTGAATTACTATGTTGTACACCTGAAACTTACACAATATTATACATCAACTATACCTCAATAAAAGAACTTAAAAAAAAACCCATTCTTTTTCTTACCTCAGCGGATTTCCGTTGTTTAAGTGGAAATCATTGAGGCAACCTAGAACATTAAAGACCATAGGCTCTAATCTCAGCTATGATGCTCTGTAGCATTAAACACACTAATCTTGTTGTGCTTACAGATGAATCTGCTTCCCCTGGATATCTTCCCCTATCTCAAAGAAACTGGACAGCACTGTGTACTAGATGTTGCCTAAGACACGTCAGCCAAGAAGTTTAACATGAAAGAAACACTGTGGCATAGACTATGTAGAGACCTTGAAAGGCAGCTTGAGTCAGTCATTTGGGCTCTCAGTGTGTGTCAAGGCTGTAAGCTGGAGAGGAAAGAATGGCTAGATTTGCATTTTGCAAGAAATAAAACAAAAGAAGCAATCCTTTCACCTCCCAGGTTACAGAACTCTGGCTTGATTTTTGACATGTGACTGGGCTTTGGAAAGAATCCCATTTCCCATGGGTATTTGGCCTTTTGTGAGAGAGGCTGGGTTGTTCTCAGGTTTTTAAGTAATCAAAAGCTCTGGGCCCTTCGGGTTTGGAGGGAGATCAGTGACCCAGGCTGATGTGGGGAACTCTGACTGGCCCTTTCAGTTAACTGTAGCTCCTTAAGCCCTGGGATGTATGCTTGGGCTTGCAGGTGAGAAGTAGCATTTCTATGGTCTGAACAACAACATAAATTATTTCTGCACCTTTCAGAGAGGGGCCTTGGGGTCAGAGGGAGTCTGTGAAAATTCTGCTTATCAGTCACAGTGAACTGGAGTGGCCTGGATAATTGAATCTGTATACTGGGTCTTCTAGCAGAAACATTATAGACCGTAAATGCAGAACCAGATCATAAAAAATTAGCCTTTATGGTTTAGTATTACTATTGCCCTAAAAGTCAATAGTTTAATTTTTAAATACTCCATGACATTTCAAAGTTTACAAAGTTCTTTTCCACGTATCATCCTGTTTGTTGATTTTCCACGAGTGGCAGGGGGGAGTCTCCCTATTTTAGAGGAGAGGCAACAGAAGTTCAGAGATGCTGAGTGACAGGTGGAAGGTCAGGCAATGAATCACTGGAGAGGCTGGGACTTGACCTGGGACCTTTGGGTTCCCAACCCAGCGGTATTTCTGTCTCATGGTGGCGGCCTTTGCAGGGTGAGTTTGGTTATTTGGAGTCCTGAGGGAGGAGCGGAGGTCAAGACCAGGGGAGGGGCACATGTGGTTAGAGCAGTTGGAAGTGTTGGACTCGGGGTGGGCTTGCATCGGTGGAGGGCTGGGCAGGCGGGATTCTGGGGGTGAAGGACACGGCATAACCAGGAGATTGGTTTGTTATCAGCTGTTACTGGTTGAATTCTTACTCTGAATTAGGCAATATGTTGCAGGCTTAACGTTCATAACCTCATTTAAATTGTAGCAAACGCTATTACTTTTAGGATGTGCAACCTGATTCAGGAAGGCTGAACATCTGGCCCAAAGTCACACAGCTTGGGAAGGGACGGGGCCCAGGATAGAAATCTGGTATATCAGCTCTGAAGCCTGTGCATCTGACGACCACGTGAAGCCCGAAGTGTGTGAGCCCATGAGGTGTAGTATTGAGAAATAAAATTGTAAAAGTAGGCTGGGGCCAGCTGGGGAGGCTCTGAGATGCCAAATTAAGGAGCCTTGGGCATTGTCTTGTGGGCAGCGGGGAGCCCCTAGATGGGTAAGGAGAGCAGAAGTCTGCCTCTCCTTCCTGAGTCAAATGGAAATCTTACTTGTAAGTCAAGAGGGCGCACTCCTGGTGCCATTTCCATGGGCTCTCACTCTGCTTTACCCCCATTCCCACTACACCCGTCCAATTTCTTCTAAAAATAAAATAAGGATCGTTTAAGAACCTCTGAAATTCTGAAGCCATTCTTGCCGCGAGCTTGGTGAAGGTCCTGCGAGGTTGCAGAGGGACAGTCTGGCCCGGCCGACCCTTGCCGCTCTCTCTGGCCAGCAGCCTCTGCGCGGCTGTTCCCCAGAGAGTGCGCTCTTTGGCATCCTCGACTTACTTCATGTGCCCCTAAATAAACACTGTGGATTTAAATGCTCCCACGGGGCCTTTCTAGGGAGAAGAGTGTTCCTGAAACAAAAACTCAGATGACGTTGACACATGTCCAGCTCATCGGTCTCGCTGACGAGGGACCGAATTCCCGGCGGCCCATTCCGGTCTTTGCTGATGCCACAGGGCCTGGCCTGGACTCCTTGCTGGCCTCACACGTCAGAGTGGAGGTGGCTGTGAGGCATGTGGGAGCTTGCCGGGACCTTTAGTTGGGGAGTGACGTGATGTGATGGGCTGTGATGGAACGGAGTGGCCTGGTCCAGATGTGCCCCGTGTGTCCTTCACGGGAGGTGTGGCTTCATGTCTGTGGCCCTCCCACCCCCATCAGACGGTAGAGCATGTCTGTCTATTGCTTTATACTTTGTAAGGATTGTATACATACATGAGCTCATTGAATTTTCTCACAGCAACCCCGGGAAATATTATACAAGTTATCTGAAATTTATAGGTCAGCGCACTGAGCCTTAGAGGATGTCTCTTGGACAGATCTCAGCGTCCTATCCTCCTTCTTCCCCGTACAACTGTGTAATTGGGTGAAGTTGGGTTTTAAACACTACCAAGGCAGGCACGATGGGGGGCAATTCTTAGGAACAACCCACAGTGTGCTGCTTAGCAGAGGGACCGTGTGCTGTTTATCTGTCATCTGTCCTTGCAGATCCGTTCTCTTCTCTACTTTACTCTGCACCCTGGGGAGCTGACCCTAACAGACTCCTTCTGTGGGTTCCATTGCCCCCTGGTTTCTGGCTGGGTTCAGCCAATGGTTGGCACTGACAGGGGATTAGGGTGTGTGTGACCTGGCAGGGGGTTCTCCCAGCCAGGAGGCCATGAGTTGGCTAAGTTATAGGCAGCCTTGCTGCCACTAACCCCAGGGAACTGCATTCCCCCTTGATGGTTTTCTTGAACTCTGCTCACATCTTAAAGAAGAGCCCCTTTATTCACGTCCCACCCCCATTACAGATTTAGTGTACTACCTGCATCTGCTGGGAACCCATACAGCTCACTACACAGGTAGTGAACTTGAAAAGGTTGTTTGCCACACACATTAAAGAAGGTATGAGTATAAATGTCTGTTATTGATCTGCGGGCTGGGTAAGGACGGGCTGTGTCTCTCCAGGCACTAATTGGTGGATTTGAATTTTCTCCCCTGTTGGCCTCTTTCTTCTCCGGTTCCTGCCCAGTCAGGAATTTTCCACCTAGTAAAACTTCCAGATAATTAAATGTCCACTTTAAATGCTGTGAATCTGGAGAGAGTGACTCAGGGGCAAGTGAGAGTTTATTCTGGTGGCAGTGGTGCCTGTTCTGTGCCTCGTGTCCAGTGAGGGCCATGGTGGTGCCGGTGGTCCAGAGATGTGCCCCCGTCAGACTCTTCCTGCCACAACAAAACCCCTGGTCGGCAAGAAGGTTTAACTTAGAGACTGTTCAGTTATGTATGAGTGATAACATTTGTGGACACATTTGTAAAGCGGATGTGATGATTATCATAGCAAACCCTGGCCAAAGCAGAGAAAGGAGAAAACCCATGAAAAATCCTGCGTCTGATGCAGCTCTGCTCTGATGTCCAGATCAGAGTTGGAATTATGTGCATTTCTTTAAAGGTGCAGACAGTTAATCCCACAGCTCCATGCTCTGACCAGAATCTGTCATTTGTATCTGGCAGATTGCTAAAAAGCATCCCCAGTGAATTATTTCTCCTATGGCATGTCCCTTTGCAGTGTGACCTTGCTTGCTCCTCCCAGGGAGGGGTTGGGGTCCATTTCTGCACCTTCTGGAATCTAGGTTGGACTTGTGACTTGTTTTGGTGAGGAGAATGCAGCAGAATTGACATCCTGAGATTTAAGGAGCCTTTTCAGAAGGCTTTTGCTTTCACTCAGAGGAAAACATATTTACTATGTAAAGAAGTCCAGAGTATCCATGTGGAGAGGCCACGAGGAGGAAAACAGACACTCTGCAGAGCAGAGAGGAGGGGGTCCCTGCTGAGCTCTGCTGGACTTCCCTGGTGGCACAGTGGTTGGGATTCGCCTGCCAATGCAGGGGACACGGGTTCGAACCCCGGTCCAGGAAGATCCCACATGCCGCGGAGCAAGTGGGCCCGTGTGCCACAACTGCTGAGCCTGGGCTCTAGAGCCCGCGAGCCACAACTACTGAAGCCCGCGTGCCACAACTACTGAGCCCACAAGCCACAACTACTGAAGCCTGCACGCCTAGAGCCCGTGCTCCCCAACAAGAGAAGCCACCGCAATGAGAAGCCCATGTACTGCAGCGAAGAGTAGCACCGGCTCAACGCAATTAGAGAAAGCCCGCCCGCAGTAATGGAGACCCAATGCAGCCAAAAATAAATAAATAAATAAATTTATATATAAGAAAAAGAGAGACGCCACTGCAATGAGAAGCCCGCGCACCTCAACGAAGACCCAATGCAGTTAAAAAAAAAAAAAAAAAAAAGAAAGCCTCAGAACTGGGAGCAAAGAAAATGATTGTCCATCCTCATAACTGAGAGCAAAGAAAGTGATTGTTGTTGGATGCCAACAGGGTGTGGCGTGATTATTATTTGGGTGGGTTGTTATGCAGCAGTAGAAAGCTGGTACACTATCATGTCCAGCTTTACTTGACACACAGGGTGATGGGCTTGGAACCCATGAATTCACAGACACTGAGTGAATTTTTTTTCAATACATACTTTATGCGTTGTCATCTACTGGAAAGAGTCCAGTCTGGGATCTGGGTTTGGATCCTGACCCTGTGGGTGATCTTTCTGACCATGACTTTCCACGTTGGTTAAACAAATGTGGAGCATCGTGAGCTTATAGGAGATAATGAACGTAAAGCACGTGGGCGTAGTGAGCACCAACAAACGCGGCCATTAATTCACCTTTATGACTGTGAAGAGGACAGGGTCTTTGCTTTCAGTATTACAGGTTAGTGAAGAAGTATAGTTAATTTGGGGGATGAATATGATAAAGTCCAAACTAACCGTACAACAGAGTCCAGGCAGGGAGAGAGGGATTCCTTCCAGGGAGTGTCTTCCTAAAAGAGGTGGCATCTGAACCAGGGCTCTCAAAAGAAAATAGATTTTAGCCAGCTGGCAGTCTCCGGCAATCTCTAGATGACAGGCAGTCTCCTTAATGACAGCAATTCTTGTCACTTGGGGTTTTATGTATTGTTGCGTTTTAGTCCTTGTTTATCTTTGCAGCTTTTTCCTCTTAAAGTACAGTATACCCACAGATCAGCACCAGGGCAGTACAAGTGGGAAGGTGGTAAGTGGAAGGCAGAGTGCTTCAATATGGAGGGGCCAGGATCTGTCCTGCCTTTCCCCCGAAGCCTCCAGCCCTCAAATACCACTGCTCTGAGTGTAAACAGGGATACACCAGCTTGGATTCCAGAGCCACTGAGCAGGGCTGGATTTTAGCCAGTGGCACATGGCATTTTGCCTTCCTAGATCCTTCTGTGTCAGCAGCCAGTGTGTTGGATTTTATACAGTCTGGCCGAGAGTGGCAGTGGCCATGGGCCTCGGCCTACCCTTCTTGAGTTAGGTAGCTAGCGTTTCAATCTCAGCTGCATTATAGTTTCATTATATTTGGCTACGTTACTTCACTTCTTTGTGTCCAGTTTGCTCCTTTGTAAAATGGAGACACTTAGACCACTTTTATAGGCTGTTGTGAGGATTGGATGAGGTGACACGTGGAGGACTAACAAGCTTGTGTCTGGCAGGCTGCTGACCCTCAGCAAATGCTCTTTCTTTTTGTCTTCCTCTCCTGCTCTCACAGGTTGGTTTTCCTTTAAATAATGCTCCCCTCCCTCTTCCTTACTTTTCTCACTAGTGCTGTCCCTTTAGCTCTGCCTCACTCTTAGCTCCTTCTGTTGGCGGGAAGAGGCCAGCATCATAGCACGTGTGAACACAGCAAGTTTGAAGAAGGATCTGAGTTCAAATCTTGATGCTACTGTTCACTGGCTCGGTGACCTCGGGAAAGTTACTTATGCTTGCTGAGCTTTTGTTTTCTTACTTGCAAAACAGGCATCCAAGTATCTACTTTATACAATCCTTTTGAGATTAAATGACTTAATGAATAAAACATACCCAGTCCGGGGCTTACTCAGTGTCTGTCCCCTTCATCCAGGAATATGTAATCCCCGTCATGTTCCAACTTGTATTTTGGCCAATCACTCTGGCTCCTGTACACACTTCACAGGCAATAACCAAAGGGACTGAATTTAATGGTACTTCTAGAGTTGTGTTCTCTGGTGACTCATCTGGAAAATGGAGCCAGGAACTGCATGAGTGTTCTCTTGGCCTATCCTCGAGGCCTGGTTGTCCTACTTAAGTGGAGCCGGCATCCCGAGAGCAGATTCTGTGGTCGTGTGGCCCAGGGAGGAGCGGGGTTTGCCACCCTTTCACGCCAGATTCTTTCCCAGGGCCTGGGGCTGCAGGAAAAATAAGACAAGGGTCTGCCTCTGAGTAGCTCAGAGTTTAGCAGAAAGGACTAAAATATAAGGGTCTGACTTTACAGTTTGGACTGCAGATATTGTCCTCCAAGTGTCCTGGAGTGCAATCTTCTCTCTAACTCCCTCCTGCTCTTACTAAAAGAAGCCTATTCATTCTCCTCCAGGAACCCTGTTAGGGTTCCTGGATACTCACCACTGTGTGTGTGGGGAGGCCCAGACCTACTGTCTCCCAGCTCATCACAAGAATCCAGGAGGCAAACCCTATTGTCTAAGGCAGGAGGTGCCCAACTTCCACAGGAGATGGCTTGCTTTGGGATGGTTTGGTGGCTGCTGGGTCCTCGGACAGGGGAGCTGATGTAGCAGTTGTAGTGAAGGGAGTCTGAAGGAGCCTTTTTCTCTATTCTTCTTGTTGCTACTGACCAGGTTTCTTCAAGGGTGGATGATTCTCCTTTCCAAGGTTGAACTTCGGCACTGATCAAATGGACAAATTCTTGCCTAGTAAACATTGCCAGATGTGGCAGAAAAGGCTGGTACTCACCAATATTCATGTTCTTTTCTTCCTCCCGGGCATGGAGCTCAGCTAGACTCCCAGTCTCCCTTGAAGCTATGTGTGGCTATGTGACTGGGCTCTAGCCAGTGGAATGTGGGTGGAAGTAATTGCACCACTTCAAGAACTGGCCCATGTGTGATACTTGCTCTCTTTTTTCACCCACCTGCTGTATGGAAAGAACTCTGAGGACCTACACGGAAGGGGCCTGGGTCCCTGAATAACACATAGAGCAAGCCTCCCATCCCTACCACCTGGCACTGGGCTATGGCATAAGACAAGAAATAAACTTGTAATGGGTTCGACTATTGATTTAGGCCCTCAAGTGATTTCCTATAAAGTGACTTGCTGCCCCCATTTCTAGATATAACAGAAACTGACCTCATTTGAGGTGGCCCTTTTCAAAGAGTCAATTATACAAGTGACCAGGAAAATCCAATACAGTGAGATGAAGTGGTAACAGGGATATGCAGAGGCTCTGGGAGCTCAGAGAAGGCTCTTAACTCAGACTTGGAGGCTCATTCAGGAGAAACTCTGCTGAGCAACTCAGAGGGCAAGGTGGGGGATGGTGAAGACGAGGAGGAATAGGCAAGCAGGCACTAAGGAGTCTGGGGCAGAGTAAGTGGTAGGAGGTTGAGGCCTCCGTCCAAGGCCAAGTTAGGAGTCCCAGTTGAAGGAGAAGCAAGGAGCCCTAGGGCAAAGCTTTAAGATCTTGAGTCTTGTAAGAGCTGGCTTGGTTGGCTTGGTTTTAGGATTCAAGTCTGGGGAAGGGTGTGTGCAGTTGAACAGGAGATGAAGCAAACAGAGCCGTCCAAAGTCTCCAAATTACTGTCAGTTGGCCGGACCTACCATAGGATCTGCAGGGACGCCCCTACGTGCGTCTGACGTATTCTAGGTAGGGAGTGGAGACGGGTGATGGGTTTGAGATCCATTTAAGAGAGGTGACAGCAGGACTTGGTGACTGCTGGGAAGAGAGGAGTTGAGGCCAGTATCCAGCTTTTTGGTTCAGGTGTCTGAATGGAAGTTTCTGCCATTCACTCACAGAGGGGACTTGGGATGAGCGGTATCGTGGGATAGGCATGAAAATGAATCTGGTTTGGGGAATCTTGGGTTTGAAGGGCCATTCAGTTCCTGGCTCCATTTTCCAGATGAGTCACAGAGAACACAACTCTAGAAGTGTCATTAAATTCAGTCCCTTTGGTTATTGCCTGTGAAGGGTATACAGAAGCCAGAGTGATTGGCCAAAATACAAGTTGGAACATGATGGGGGACTACATATTCCTGGATGAAGGGGAGAGATATTGAGTAAGCCCCGGATTGGGTATGCTTCATTCATTAAGTCTAAGTCATTCAATCTCAAAAGGATTGTATAAAGTAGGTATTTGGATGCCCATTTTGCAAGTAAGAAAACAAAACCTCAGTAAGCATAAGTAACTTTCCTCAGGTCACTGAGTCAGTGAACAGAAGTTTGAAGGGCCTCTGGGACACCCCGCAAGAGAAGTCCAGTAGGCAGATAGCGATTTGAGTCTGGATCTCGTGAGTGTGGTTGGAGCTGGAAGGGAGTAAGTGAGAGGAGAAGCAGGCCAAGACTGAATCCTTGGGAGCACCGACACTTATGGGATGGACAGACAAAGGAGGGCCCTTGTAGCTCCTTTGGGTTTCCCCCAGCTCCCAACAACAAGCCTCTCTTCCTGTTTAGGATACAACCATGCAACGCCCGGATGGTTTCTTCAGCTTCGTTTCCCTTAGACTAGCTGTTGGCTAAGGCCCAAACATGCTCCCTTTCAGAGCCCACCTAAGCTGGGATAACCCCACCAAGGCAAGTTCTATTCTGCATTAGGACCCTGCTCTCCTAAGTCTTTATATCCAAGCTTTGGTTTTCCACCCCCTCTGCTTCAGCCTCAGTCTTGGAATTGGAGTTGGTGGCAAGGCCTCTGGCTGCATAATTCATTAAGGGCCCCGCTGTCCTCCTCAGGCAGCCCACTGACAGTCTGACTCAGGCGTGAGTTCACACTTCGGGAATTTTAATAAATGTTGTGCATCCCAGCCAGCCCAGATTTCTCTGTTTCAGTGCCAGTGTCTTCTCTAAGGTGATCCCTTCCCATTTGTCATCCTCTGTGCCAGGCTTCCTCCAGCCTTTTAATTAAAGTCCCCCACCAAAGAAGAAAGCATTTAGAAGGTGTGGTGAATGCTCCTTTAAGCTAATTGACCAAGGTGTCTGAACATTCATGTGGTTTTGTTTGAAGAGTCTGACCTGGGTCAGGAACATTTGCTTTCCATGGGGTTCAATTTTTTCCTTCTTGAAACTTCCACAGAACATTTTTTTTTTCAGATTGATCTGAGCCAAATATTCCCCTAACTTGCCTAAGTTGTCACAGATGATTATCTGGCAAAAAAAAAAATACTGTAGACCTATCTAATTTGGTGTTATTGGTTGCAGAATGATCAGATTCCATAAAAATCACCCAGAGGATTTCTCCCAGCCCTTATGAAAGCATTACCTGGGTGTTGCGCTTCCTGCCAGAAACCACTATGATTCCTAATGGGGTCTTTTAACCACCATGCTACTCTTTTTATCTCTAAGACTGCTTTTCCTGCAGTGACCCAGTGGCTTCACTAGGAGGTGGATCCTCCAGCCACCCTGGACACCTTCTTTCTCAGGCTCCACATTCAACCAGCTACAGGCCTGGCTGATTTGTTCAATACATAGTTATTAACAGTGGACCATAGGACAGGGATTATGTTTCAGCATTGGGAGTAGAGTGGTGAGCCAAGTGGGAGCAGCGCCCACAGTTCTAGAGATTCCACTTCATAAGGAAGACACTGAAACAAGCAATTACAATCGAGAAGGGTAATTCTTATGGTAGGACTACACCACTGTAAGCTTTCATTTAGCTCAGGACAAACAAATCTGTCAACGCGAAGTTAGCTTTAAATTGCAAAGGTCTTATGCAAACATTGGTCATTCATTAATATTATCAATGAGTCCTTAGAATCTACTCTCAAACATGAAAGGAAAGGAGGAAAGGGCCCAAGCTGTGGGTTAGTGAGAGACACACGAGGAGGTGAAAGCCAACGGTGAGAAAATGCGAGGCGGGACTCCAGGACTGAAGAAAAAGTTCATTTTTTCAAACTGCAGAGTTACTGGTCTCTGTGATGAAAGGGAATTTCTGAACCGTGAAATGGGAAGGAGGCCACCAAGACCGCTTAAAACCCTTTACCTTTACTCCCCGCTCTCTGCTTCCTACCCAGGGGCCTACCGTTGAGGGAACTGGGCTGCAGAGATGAGAAGGGACCAGCGAGGGCCCACAGTGGGCCAGTGACGGGCCTGGGCTGGACCCTCGGCCTCCTGACTCCTACTCCAGGTATTTTTCTCACTGTACATTTTTTCATTTTCTTGGTCAGGGGCACCCGTCATTCAATAAAAACAAAATTCACAATTTCCTTTCTGACCAAGGGCATCCTGTTTTACCTTTGGGTGTCACAAACACAAACACAAACTGATTGGCAGCCTGGTGGTGTGCTCTCCCAGGCGCGTTACGGGCTGGGCCCTGGCCTGGTGCCTGCCTTTTCAGGGCTGCTGGTGGTTATGAAGGGATCATCACAACACCTGGGTGGTGGTCATGGTGGGGGAAGGGAGGGGCCTCCCAGCAGGCTCTGCAAGGGCAGCCAGATCTGAGGTATGCACTGGACGGCCCAGGGACGCCCTAAGCTTGCCACCCTGGGGCCCCCAATTGTCCTAATCGCATGGGAGCTGGTCAGTGTTGAGGCTTCTCCTACAGGCTCTGCCCCAGAGCCCCTGAGCCATCCTGACTTGGGTGCAGGTCCAGCTCTCTCAACTCGGTGGGTATGGAGGGAGTCTTGCAGCCTGGAGTGAGCTTGGGGTCCGCCTGTGTGCCTGGGGATGATGGCAAGACCTAACGTTAACTGAGAGTTTACCACCTGCCCAGAATTGTTGAAAGTGCTTCACGTGGGACAGCCTATTTAATCCTCCCGACAGCCCTAGTAGGAAGGTATTGTTTTGAATATCTGTAACATACAGATGAGGAAACTGAAGCACAGAGGTACCTCCCATAGACAAGAAATGGCTGCACCAGGATTCAGACCCAAGCAGGATGATTTCAGGGGCCATGTATTGAACTATTAAGGATACTGGGAATTGCAGCCCTCTCCCAGCTGGGTCCCATACAGCTGGGCTTTTTCCTCAGATTCCCTGATCCGTACCTCAAATCCTTGATGAGGTTAAGACCTTCTATATTAGTCAGGACTTAGTTGCATGTGTCAGAAACTCAGATTGGTTTAAGCACAAAAGGAACTGGGCTGGCTTCCCTCGCTGGAAAGTCTAGGGGTTGCGCTGAATTAAAGCACAGCTGAAACTAGGCGCCCTAATGATCAAGTCAGGATTTTCCTTCTTTTTCTCTTTCTCCTCTGTGCTCCTTTGTATTTGCTGCATTCTCAGACAGGTGCGTCCCAGGTGAGGAAAGGTGGCCACCAGCAGCTCCTGGCTGGTGCTTCACTTCCTAGTTTTAGGAGCAGGTTCCTGCCCTAGTTTTAAGAGAAGCCCCTGTACTGACTCTCATTTGTACTAACTCTGGTCATATGCCCATCCTGAACCAATCACTAGGACCATTCCCTCCTAGGGACTCCACTGGCAGAATTCCATTCCTGAGTCAGGATGGAGCCACTGGAAGCCCTCTTTGAACCACTTGGACTGGGAGAGTTGAAGGTGGAGAGGGGCCACCAGTGAGCGACCAGGTGCTTCGTGTCCATCCCAGCTCACCTGGGTTGCGGCAGAGTGCACAATCCAGAAGATCAAAGAATAGCCTTGTGCATCCATCAGGAAATAGACGGTCAAGTTAGGACGCGTCGAGAAGTTAATAAGGGCGCTCTTCATGGCGGAAGGGCGGGTAAGGAGATCACAAGGGATGTTGCGGAACTTCGGAGTTAACAGCAGAGAGGATTTTTTTTTTATCATTCCTTGTCCTGAAAGGGTGAGGGGGTGGTAACTGGACCAAGGAAGAGAGGGCTGTATGGAAGGGTTCCCCCCCTGCAGCATCTGGATCTGCAGCGAAGGGATTCAGCCAGCCTGTGGTGACCAAAAAGAGAGGGCACTGGGGGAATAAATACCCCAACCTCTTTATTCTCTTCCTTTAATCTCTGGATCATATTTCCCATTGTTCCCATGAGGACAAGGACACCCAGTGATATAATCCATATGTGAGCCAGCAGGGACAGAGAGTCAAGTACAGAAAGCTGGTAAGTGGTGGAAGGGGCCTGGGCTCAGCTGACATATTGGCCTGTGACCTTGTTGTTTCTGCCTTGAGGTTACTGGAGACGGGAGCATTTATTTAGCATAGAGGAAAAAGGGCTAGCGTCCTGTCCTGGTATACTGTCAGCGCAGACAACTGGCTGTCCCGGACTGAGGGAAGGCTGTGGGTGGGAGAAGAGAGGTGAGCCCACTCAGGTCCAAAACAAGCCAAAATTTAAAAAGTAGGGTCCAGAGACTTCACTGGTGGTCCAGTGGTTAAGACTCCACCCTTCTACTGCAGGGGACGCAGGTTCTATCCCTGGCTGGGGAACTAAGATAACCGCGTGCTGTGCAGAGCGGCCAAAAAAAAACGGTCCACATTTGTGAATAGATTCTGCCTTTTGAGGAGGTGGGATTGGAACTGAGGGGTTGGACATCCGTATGCAGTTCTGAGTGGTCTTTAAAAGTGTAGGCTGCCTGAGTTCAAGTTCTAACTGAAAGTTTGGGAGACGTATTGGGTTGGCCAAAAAGTTCAGATTTTTCCATAAGGTGTTACAGAAAAGCTGAACGAACTTTTGGGCCAATCCAATACTTAAATTGTGCCTCAGTTTCTTCATCTGTAAAATGGGAATTATACTATTACCAGTCTGATGGGGTAGCGGCGCAGATTAAATAAAATTGTTCCAAGCACTTAGAACAGAGTCTAGTACATAGTAAGGGCTCAGTACTTGTTAGCTGCTATTATTGTTGTTATTATTGGCAAGAGCACTGAACAGAGAGTCTTCAGACTTATATACCAGTCACGCTCTACTACGACTTGCTTTGTGCCCTTGGGCGAGTCACTTTCCTTCTTAGACTTTGTTTTTCTCTTCCCTAAAGTTAAGGGGTGGGATTCAAAGTTTCTGAAGACACATTTTGGCTAGAAAATTCTAAATTCCACAAGTCCCAAGTCCATCACAGATTTTGCAAAGGTGCCCAAAGGGGAAATGTGTTTCCAGGGCCCCTCGGACTCCTGCCAAAGAGAGCTCAGGTTTCTCCCCCCAGCATCAGCTTGAGGAGTTCCCAGTAAGGGGGACCTATATGGCTCCTCCCCGCAGGTGTCTCAGGGCCGAGTGCTAATCTATTTTTGATGGCCTCCACCTGCAGGAGATCTCCTGCATGCTGCCAGGGGGGAGGGGCCATCCCTTTGCTGCTGGTCCTTGGGGCAAATCACTCACTTGCGAAGGTCTCCCCTGAGGCCTGAAGTTCACCTTCAGGAGGGCCCTGAGCTGGCCGGTGCGCTGTGGGACCGCTGGGAGGCTGTTACACCATCTGTGGGTGAGTAGGATGGCCCAAGGCCAGTTAATGTTCTGAAATCTCATCTGGGGTTTTCAACTGCCAATTTGCTCTCAAATGGCTTGAACTCAGGAAATTTGCCTTCCAGTTCTCTTTTCCTGCTTCCTTGTTGTGTTTCTTCTGTTCCTTTCTCTTGATAAAGGTGAGCCCCTTAGTCTGGCCTTGGGCATTGGCTCCGCTGCCTCCCAGCTCTCCTTGCTGCCTCTGCGGCCCTTGCCCTCTGAGCTCCTGCTGCTCTGGGGGCCTTAGTTCCTTGATTATGCCAAGCGGTTCGCATCTCACGGGCTTGGCACATGCAGTTCCCATGCCTGGAGCACCTCTCCATCCCTTTTCTCATCAGCTAACTCCTACTCATCCTTTGGATCTCAGTTTAAAGCTCATTTACTCCTTGGAGGCTCTGTTGACACCCCTGGTTACCAGTGGTTACGGGTTTGGAGGATGTTCTCAATGTCTATTTTCCCGACAGGACAGGGAGGGCAGGGCTGTTTCTGCCCAATTCACACTGGCCTCCCTGTGCCTGGGACAGAATCTGGTGCTTGGTCACTATTTGTAATTAATTGATCCTTCTCCATTTGTTGCTGCTTCTCTTCTTCCTCCTTCTTGTCTTTTTTTCTTCCCATCTTCTCTGTCTAAAATGCAAACCTGATGACGTCAGCATCTGTTAAGATTGCCTGACTTTCCCATCTTCTTGGATAAAGGTTTGAGTTACAGGACTCACCAGGATGGCTCCTTGCCCTCTTCCCAACCCTGTCCCCACAAGCACCTTCTTTCACTCCACGCATGCCCGCCCACACCCAAATGCTCTTTCCCATCTTCAGGCTTCTTCACAGACTGCTCACTCTGCCTGGACTATCTTCCCTGACTGTTGCCTCCAGTTTTTTTAGTTCACAGCTCAAGGGTCCCTTCTTTTGGAAATTTGCACTTCACCTTCTGGACTGACCAGTTGCCTCTTCCCTCTCCCACAGTCCCTTGGGCCTCCCTTCCTCACGGTTCTGGTCCTGCTGGGTTGGACTTGTCTCCTTACTTGTATTCCTCACTACAGGGGGAAGGGCCTTAAAGGACCATGCCTCCATTTGGAATCCCTGGTACCTTGTATATGTTGCCTTGTACACAGTAGGTACTCAGCAGAAGTTTACTTAATACTGAGTTTTGTTAATGATAGTTAACCGGGTCACGTCTGGCTTTGTACTGAGATAACATATCACTTACTACCTGAACAGACATAACAGTTACTCCACCCTTGCCAGTGACTCTCCACTTTTGGGGTATCGTGTGTTTAGGGGAGATGGCTCTAACCTCAGTCCCAGGAGGATGAATCGTGGTTGGTTTAAGTCATCCATTGTGGTCTCAAACTGTCAGTAATTGGTTTGGGTATGGACCCATGAACCAATCATATGGTCCCTAGGACTTGAGAGGAAACTCACTGTGGGGCTTCTGGGAAAGAACTTTATTGCTGATAAGAGAGATGCACAAGAAAAAAATGTCCCCTTTTTTAGAGTGTCCTTGAGTGATCCCTGCTGCAGCCATCTTGTGACCATGAGGCAAGAAACCAGCAACATGCTGAGGTCACAAATCACAAGGCTGACCAGCACTGAGCCTTTGACGATGTCTTCCTGCCCCCGAATTAACCAAATGTAGAATTTCCCCTCGTTCCTGGACTTCTGGTTACGTGGGTTAGTAAACCTTTATTGTTTAAGCTATTTAAAATCAAGTCTTCTGTTACTTTTAGCTGAAAGCATTTAAACTGGTTTACTGCCCGTGTGTTCTTGGGCAGATGACTTATTCTTGCTCAACTTGAGTTTCTTTATCTGTAGAAAGAGATGCCAGTCTTCCTGCCCATCTTTTCATCGGTGATCTTGTAAAAGAAGTGAATTTACTTGGATAGAGGGCAGAGCTGCACGAGTAGAAGAAGGGTTTGGCGTCGGCCCCCGCTAGGGGGCTGGATGGGATAAAAACACTGCAGATGGCTTGCTCTTCCTCCTTTGTTTTGTGACCAGGTGGTAGGTTTAAACATCAAAAAGTATAGAATGATCTTCCACAAAGCAGGAGGCTGGGTTTCACTCAGCTACTTTCTCACCAAGCTGCAAAATCCAGAAGCAAACAGGAAAGTTAAGCTCTGCCCTGTGTCGTAATGTCTTTACTATATTGCCCTGGTCACATACATTATTTTTTATTCACCTGAACTGAACTTTTAAAGGAATGAAAAAAACTGTAGAATAACATAAGGTGAGAATTTCCCATCCACTTCTTCCTCCCACCTGCTAACTCACACTGTCCACAGCACTCCCCAAACCAACCACTATTGCTCACTCGTTTTTCTGCCTTAGAGGTGTTTTATATACGTACAAGCACAGAGTACACAAAATAGAGTATTATTCCCCACTTTTTTTTAACTTAATCCGTTTATCACTGTTCTGCACTTTCACTCAGAAGTATATCTTGAGATTTTTCCTTAACAGCATGTAGCAAACTTAATTATTCTTTTCCTTTTGTAGTATCACAATATTTCATCGTAGGGTGTATCAATTTATTTACTCCGTTCCTCATTGGTGGTCCTTTAGATGTTTCTAATATTCATTATTACAAACACTGTTGAAATGAATAACTCCATGATTAGTCTGGTTTAACCATAGGAAAGATTTTTAGGAGCAGAATTGCCGGGACAGAGGATATATGCATTTATAGCACTCTGAAAGGTAGCCCACTTGAATCTTAAGTACTGAATCCGGGCTAAAGGAAAAAGACTTGAAATTCCCTTTTTTTATCCACGCCCGTACCTGTTCCAAATATCATTCTGGGCCAATCTGACTACCTTTCTTTGCTCTGCAAACGTTTACTGTAGACATGGGATGGCTATTCTGGTGGAGTGGCTCTTTCCTGAATGAATGAGCCTAGTTAAGAGCCTGGAGATGATTTAGCAGATGAGGACTTGAAGCCCAGAGAGGTAGAGTCATTTCTCCAGGCCTCTACAGCATAGCTGGAGCCAGGACCTCGGGCTGCTCGAGCCCAGGTCCAGGACTCTTTCCTTTGTGCAGACTGTCTTTTTCCGTTGCAGGGCTCTTTGGAAACCTCCACAGGGAGCTGCCACATAGTTAAGTTCACATCTTCAATAGTGTTCTTCACAGACCCCTTGTGTATTCTTCAGTCCTGTCACATGGAACCACTCACCGCTTGTTCGTTCGTGTGTTCATTCATTCATTCGTGGTTCACAGAAAGGAAATAAACCTCAGAGTGCCCTGCAGACGTGGAGGGGCTGGCTGTGTGCCGGGTGGTTGCCCTGCTCTGAACTGGCCCAGCGTCACCAGGAGTCGGGAGGCCAGTCCTGCCTGCTCCATGTCAAGAGAATAAAATCAGGCTGGACACCCAGGGGAAGGAGCCAGAATGGGGAGGGAACTTAAAAACAGGTCTCGTAAAGGCGTGATGGGGGGAAGTGGAAGTGATTGTCTTCAGGAAGGGTTTTGGAGAGTCAAAGGTCTGTGTTCAGGCTGAGGCTTCCCTGAGCAGAGGGGCTGGGGGTTCCGTGCTGCCCCTGAGAGGAGAGGAAGACAGATGCCTGGGCTGACGACAGGCAGGAGGAAGGGCGGGAGCTGACATTGCCTGGGCTGGGCGGCCTTAAGGGGTGAGCAAGTCGTTCTTGCCGAAGACCCTTCAGTGGCCTCCCACGACTTTTAGGATAAAGACCACACTTCATGCCGTGGCCTAGGAGAGCCAGCGTGGTCTGGCTTCCTGCCCCCGCCCCCCTTCCCTTCAGGCTCTCCTTATCTTACCGTCTCCCCTGCTACTGGGCCTCCCTTCTTCGACCACACCACATCTTTACCTGTTTCAATGCCCTAGCACGTGCTGCTCCCTTTAGAATGGGGCCGGTGACAAGTCCTTCCTCGATGGTATTGCATGACATAATAACAATGATAATAATAATAGCAGACACATTGAGACCACTCACCACATCCCAAGTATTCTAAGCCTTTGACATCTATGTTAACTCATTTAACGTGCACAGAAGCCCTGTGAGGCAGGTGGTGCTCTTATCCCCATTTTACAGGTGGGAAGCTCTCAGGCTGGGCTGCTCAGGAAGCCGACTCCGAGATGGGCAAGTGCGTGCCGGCTGCTTACAAGGGAGTGCTCTTGGGACCAGCACCCGTGGAAGGAGGGGAGGAAGCGGGATGGCCCAGGGGAGAAGTTGAATTGTGACCGGTCTCAGCCAAGACCTCAACTGACCCCGTGGGATGCTCTAGCTTGGATGGTCCTTCAGTCGGTCCAAGTTGTGGGGAGGGGACTGGGATTTGAACCACTTTGTTGATCGCACACTGGACGTGAGCGTTATCTTGGGCGATGTAGTTTTCTTCAGCCAAAGCCATCCCCAGAGGAGGCTGCCAGCTGTGGGCTGTCCGAGGCAGCACTCCCAGACACTGGGGGCATTAAGTTCTGCATTCCTTGAAGGGCACCTGGGGGCACTGCATCCGCCAGGCACACAAGCCCCAGAGTTTTCAGGGGGATTGGAACTCATGCTATGCTGCCTCCCAGGGAATCCTTGTGTTTCAAATAGTGCCTGACAATTAGTGCTCAATAATTGTCAGCTGCTCTTATTATTATTGTTATTTTACAGGTGAGAAAACTAGATATTGGTGAGGTTAAGTCGTGTTACCAGAGTCACACAGCTTTTAGGGAGTAGAGGTGGGGTTTTAAGTCCATTTCATTAACTAGAGAATTAATTAATATAAGCTTCATTAGAGCAGGGACTTGGTCATCACTGTTGTCACCAGGGTCTAACATGCCTGGCACATAGTAGGTGCTCAGTAAAAACCTGTGGAATTCATTAGTTACTTAGCTAAAGTACTTACGGAGCTTTGAGTCTGATTTCCCAGGCCTCTGCTCCCTCCACCGGCTCCCTCCACTGGCAGCCCCTTAGAGAGTATCTGGTCTAGGCACCCTCATCTCACAGGTGAGGAACCAAGACTCAGAAGGGGCTTGCCCAAGGTCCCAGAGCCTCTCGGTGGCTGGTCAGGACCCTTACCTAGGTTTCTGTGGCCAGCGGGTCATTCTGCCCATCAATGTGTACGCCAATCACCTGCAGATTCTGACTCAGCAGGTCCAGTGGGTCTGAGGTCCTGCATTTCTAATGAGCTCCCAGGTGGAGTGAGGTTGCTGGCCTAAGACCACCCTTGGAGGAGCAAGGCCACTGGGGACCACAGACGTTTGAGAGCAGGAGGCCCCTGAGAGCCACAGCGGGTTGGTGCCGAGATTTGGTGTCGAAAGCCTGGGGCCTGTTCCTCTTCCTGCCACATGTAATGCAGGTGCTGTCAGCAGGTGGCAGGAACACCTAGTTGTGGGATCACAAATGCACTCAGGCGCCCGGCTGTTTCTGACAAGCCTCCCTCTACATCAGTCACCTGCCGGAACTGGGGGGGACGGCTCTCTGTGTGTGTGTGTGTGTGTGTGGGCTGCCCAGGTGGGCTGGAGTCAGGCCCGGATTTGAGACCAGGAGCTGCTACATATTCATGAGAGGCTCGGGGGTGCTGCTTCCCCTCTCTGAGCCTCAGTTTCCTCACTTGTGAAATGGCAGGATTGCTTGCTAACTCACAGGTCATTGTTGTGAGGCTTGAATGACATAAACGCATGTCAGGTCCTCAGCTGGCAGGTAGCAAATACTTGAGTGTTTGTTTTTCTTATTTTCATTTTTATGGGAGTCCAGTCTTTCAGGGAATTTCTTGGTGATGAGGGAGGGAGGATTGGAGGGTTACTCAGCTTCCTACACGCAGGGTCGGCAGGAGGGATACGGAATCCTCAGTCTGAGCATCATCCTGGCCTCCGTCCTTTCTCTTATCCCCCACATCAAATCAATCACTCAGTCACCAGTTTCCCTTCTTCCTAACCTCTGAGTATCTTCCAGGTCTGCTCACATCTCTTCGTCTCCAATGCCTAAATAAGTGGACTGGGCTGGTGATTGATCAGTAATTTACTTAACTTTCCCAAGCTCCCTGCAAGACTTGCAAGAAAGAGGTCGTCTTGTACCCACTTAACAGATGGAAAAATCTAGGCTCACGGTGGTCAGGTGGCTTCTCTAGCTGGTCAGTGTCAAAGTCAGGATGAAACCCAGGTCTTCTGGATCATGGATACTGTGCTTTAGCCTCTACGCATTGGCCCTAGTATTCTCAGCTGTAAAATGAGGGATTTAGCTAAGCGATTTTTACATTTGTATCCATCTATCACTCGATCTTGCCTATGCCAGATGCCTTCTTTTGTTCAGTCATTGGACCCCATCCCTTGCCTCCCAGCTCCATGTTCCGACGCCTGCAGCATCCTTGGTCAGGGGCAAGGTCGGGCTGCCTGCCCAGGGTCCCCTTAGTCAAGCACATCTTTGTATCAAAAGTGACACAGATTCATCCTGATGTCCTGAATCTCCTCTGGAGGAATTGTAGATGACGAAGCTTTCACCATGGAATACTGCTGAGCTCCTTGAAATCGTTTCCACACCTTCCCCCTCCCATCTCCATTGTCATGGGTCCAATCTGCCGTCCTCTCTTGGGTTTCATCATAAGCTTCTTGAATTGGCATCTTCACTTTTCCAATCTCTGCTCCATACTACAGCTAGACTATATTTTATAAACACAAATCAGATTGTTATTCCCCTGCATAAAACCCAGTAAAGGCTCTCTTTTATCCTGGGAATGAAGTCCAGAATCCTCACCTTGACCTCTGAGGGCCTTTGTGATCTGCTCCTTTCCTGCTCCCGCTTCTCCAGACTCTTCACGTCCACTCTTGTCGCTGCAGCCGTATTGGACGTTTCTCTGTTTCCATACCACGTCTCTGCCCAAAGGCTCCCTCCTGACTATTCATCCTGCGAGTCTCCTCAGGGACGTCTCTGACCCCACACGGCTGGGCTTGATCCTCTGCTCTGTCCCTCCCTAGAACCCTGTGCTTCTTACAATCAGTACATTGATCAGGTACAGCTTGGTGAGATACAAGCGTGAGACAGTCTTATTTCCCTGTAATCATTGCCTTCAGATGTGTTTGATGGAATGTCCCTTTATAGAGATCTGAGCATTTTCTGGACAGTTAGTCCTTTAAAACTCTAATCTCACTTCCAATTTAGAATTGATTTTCGTCCTGGTCCAGGCCAGGCTTTGACCTGAAGGACCTGGATCAGGAAGGAGATGTGTCTGCCTTTTCTTCCGTCCTACACTCCTCACTTTTCTGCTTCTGGATCTTTCAGGGTTATGGATGCCATAGCGTGGGAAAGGGCAGCAGCACCCGTTGAGTGCAGGGCGTGATATTTTAAATGAATGAATGAAGGGCATGGGCTTAGGAATTCATCCCAGCTTTGGTTTAGCTTTAGGCAGGATTAGTCATTACTCAGGACCGTGGGCAAATCAATTTCTTTCTTTAAGCCTCAGTTTCTTTGTCTCTAACATGGGGTTAATAATCTCTACTTGGCAGTTTAGGGTGAAGAGAAAACAGAAAATGAGATAACTATAAACAACTGAGTGCATAATTGCTGCTTCATAAATGTTAATTCCTCTTCCTTATCTGTGAATGGGGGTGGGAAGGAGGTGATAATGCAAGTCCCATAGGGCTGGGCTCCCGGCCGCCTGTGATAACATGCGAATGGGGGCTTAACAATAATCATTTCATTTCCTTAGGATTCCCATGTGATCCTTTCTAATGCCTCTGACTTTACAAGGTGACCTCAAAGTCTCTAAAAGACGTAGACCAAAAGGACTTTTGAGCCCCCACTGTGCTAGGCTCTGTACTGGGCGTAGGAGGCACACACACTGGATAGACTCCAGCCCTGACCTTAGGACGCTCAGAGGCTCACTAAGGACAGAGACATCCCAGTTCAAATTTTGGGTAGAAGAGTAATGTGTACTATTCTAGGATAGGAAAGAGACATGGGAGCAATTTTTCTCTTGCCTGAATGTGATGCCAAAGATAGGCTTTTAGAACTTGAAGGAAGCTTCATAGGACTCAGGCTACACCTATATTGCATGACTGGGAAAGTAAAGGTCCAGAGAGGAGAAGCAAGTGTCTGAGGTCACATTGCTATTTGTTGGTAGGGACAGGAGCACAGCGCACAGCTCAGAGCTTCCGCTTCTTTGGCTAATTCCTACTCCTCCTTCCCATTAAATGAGAAGAGCATTTCCTTAGAAGGCTTTCACCATGGAATGGCCTTAGAAGAGCATTTCCTCTTCGCTCCCTCTACCCCCTGCACCCACCCTCCGCCATACACACACGGGTGAGGCCGCGCATGATCTCACCTGCGCTTCAGGCTTCCCGTTTGGTGACACTCATTACGTCTATCATCAATCACTATTTAATGGCCTTTTCTCCATTGGATTGCAAGCCCCGTGAAGGCAGGAGCCCCTTCCCTCTTGTTCACTGCTCTGTCTCCAGCACAGAAGGGGCTCAGTAAATAATTGTGGAAGGACAAAATGTTGTGTGCCCCTGACTCCTGTCCTCTGAGTACATCTGAGCCTTTCGGGAAGTGAGGACCAAGGGCATAGGAAGTGATGCCATTCAGAGTCCCCTCTGTGCCAGGCACGAGACGGGGTGACTGTCTCAGATGACCTCACTGGATCTTCTAGCACCCGAGTGCCTGGTGGGGCCCCAGAAGGAGACAGTCAGGAAACAGGTTTAGATATAACTTTAGTTTTGCTTAGAAGCCAGGAAGCGGTGTCATGAATGGACAATGGGAGAGATGATACTTAGAGGTACCCAGAACCTTCCCGGGGAAGCTAGTCATTCAAAGTCCAGTAGGCCTCATGTCACCAAAACCGGTGTGTGTGTGGGGGTGTGGCTGGTCGTTGACGGCACGGGCTCAAGCAAGGGCACATCTCCTGGGTTCCGTCCGCTCGTTGGTCTGCTGCATAGAGAGCCTTCACTGAACCGGTCAAGGAGGCAGTGACCATCACTAGTGGCCTCTAACTGTTCCCTGCTGGGCATTCATTTACTGTCCAGTATACTCAACCCTCCTGGAAACTGGGCTGTGACATTGCTTTCCTCTTAGCTCTGTGATCTTGGGTAAGTACTTTAAGCTCTCTGGACTTCAGATACCTCATCTATAACATGGGGATAAAAGAGTACTCAGATAACAGGCATTCTGTGAAGATTAAATGTGTCAAAACCAGCAAAGTGCTTAGATAATGATATAAATAATTAACGTTTAGTGAGTACAGTGTGCCGGGCCCTGTTCTCTTTCCATGACATCAAGAACAGTGTCTGGTCTTGGGTGGGTAAGGGTATTAGTTTGCTAGGGCTGCTGTAACCAAGCACCACCTCTGCTGTCGTAGTGTAAAAACAGCCGAGGACAACACATAGACAAATGGGTGTGGCTGCGTTCCAATAAAACTTTATTTACAAAAATGGGCCAGATTGCTGACCCCTGACCCTCCGAACCTCAGTTTCCTCACCCACAAATGGAGATAATAATCCTTTCCACTCTGGGTTTTTGTAGGAGTAAATACGTTAGTTAACAGCCCTTAGGTAAGTTATATTGAGCCCTTCATTTGTGCCAGCCCTGTGATATTGTTTTCTTATTCTCATTATTATTCTGCTGTAGCGTTATAAGGGACACATCCTGGATCAGAGAGCCCTGGATTAGGAATCAGGAGAGTTGAGGGTATGACTGTGTTTCTCACTATTCATGTGGTCGGGGGTGAGTGATTTCCCTTCTCTGAACTTAGTGCCTCCGTCTGTAAGACAGGGAACACGACGCCTGGCGCAAAGGCTAGACAAGAGATGCGAACCTGCAAGGCCCACTCTCGACTGCCTGTGACCACAGGGAAGGGAAAGGAAGTCGCCCAATCTGCTGATGTTGGGTGAGCGTGGGAAGGCTTTTCCTCAGGCTGCCGATTAAAAGGCCTCCTGCCGCCCGCTTTTATCTGACGCCTTGAACCCTCTTCCTGACCCCCTTCCCTACTGTGGCTCCCACCAGTGAGTGACTGCCGTGGAACCCAGATTAGAGAGGAACCGTGCTCAGGAAGTGCTTGAACCGGCCACAGTGGAAACATTTCTCAGGGTTGGCCAAACTGGATGGCGTCCAGGGCCATGAGGAAGAGTTTGCTTTTGGGTGCCTGGGCGGGGATTGGGTGGGGGAAGAGGGGACAAGGTGAAGGTTCTGTGCAGCAATGCTTCTCACAGCACTGGCTCTGAGGCAGAAGGTCGAGCTGGTCGGCTCTAAAGCAAACATTCTTTCTAGAGCCACAATCTCCCACTGCCTTGCAGAACTTAGAAATCGGATGAGATTGTTTCTGACCCGATCCTTCCTTCCGTGTGTGTGTACGTGTGTGCGCACACAGAGGTGTGGAGGCTACGGAGGGGCTTCCTCTCTCCTGGGGCTGGGAGGGCTTTGGGGGGTGCAGGTCAGGGCTTGCCAAGAGGGCATGAAGGGTGCAGCTAATATACTTGCTGTCTTTGTAGCGCTTTTGTGCACCAGGCACTGTGCTGGGTGGCTTGTATGCATTCTTTTTCTTAATAATGAGACAGGCATTGCGCTGCACAGTTTAAAGATGAGGATACTGAGTCTCAGGGTGGCTAAGTTCCTTCCCAAGGCCATGTAGCTAGGAATGAGTGAAGGGCGACACAGCCTCGTGTGCCTGGATGTGAGACTGCATTGAGATGTTCCCTCAATGGGGGAAGACGGGAAAGCTTGTGCCATGCTCCCAACAGCTCAGCTCCCCTGCTTTGGCTTAGGTTCCTGGAGTCCCCTTTTCCCAGCCAGATGGTGGGAGATAGAAAGAGCAATAATTATCTTTTGTCTCAGGTGTTTCTATGCCCCTGCCAACCCCCCAGTCAGGGGGTCTCCATCCCACTGGAACTCTGCACAGGAATGACCCCACGGGTCTGGCTTTGGGTCCAGCATCTCTCTCTTACACACTCCCTTCCACTTGCCCTGTTTCAATGGTGATAGAGCAGCTCCTGTTTAGCGAGCTGCTGCTACGTGCCAGACAGTGGGCTTAGTGATTTTCATTTCTTGTTTAATCCTCACCACCCCTATGAAGTACAATTTGATATCTCCATGTAACAGATGAGAGCACTCCGATGTAGAGAGTTTAAATAACGAACCACGTGGCCAGGAGGCTGCAGCGCTGGGTGGTACTTCTAGGTTTGTCCAAGCTCACAGTCTGTTCTCTGAACTGCTCTGCTTTCCTGGCCCCCTTATCACAGGGTGTGACACTTTTCCAGGTACAGGGCTGAGTCCTCACTAGAATGCTAGCAGGGTCCTAGGTGTGGGTAGACACTGGGTCTGGAGTCACAGAAAACTGGTTTGAACCACAGTGTTGACATTTCCTAGCTATGTGGCCTTGGTACTTCATTTTTCTAAAGCTTAGTTTTCTCACTGTTAAAATAGAGATAACCATGTCCTGTATAATTATATGATTATGGCCACATGATTCATGGTGCTATCAAAATGCCCAGCACATGTGTGATTAATGTTTGATGCATGGATGAATTCAAACTGAGCCTTCCTGTGAGCCTGGCTCTGCTGATGTCCTGGGCGTCTCCCTCTCACCTGTCATCCTAGGTTGGAGAGCAGCGATTTCTACTTCCGTGTTCTTACCCTGGCAAGAGCTGCTGTATGGCGTACCTGCCTGGCACAGGAGGGGGTAGCAAGAGACCAAAATAGTCTTCCCGCACAAAGAAGCCAACCCTATTAGTTTTCACATGACACTCTCACGCTTCCCTCTTCCTTTTCCTCTCCTTGCCTGAAATAAACCTCACACATCAAAGTCAGTCAGCATCCCATAAAAGGACACAGGCCTCCTCTTGATACCAATTCGAGAAGTGAGTCCCCTCCCCCTCCACTCTTCCCCCAGCCTTGATAATTCCCTTGACCATTAGGACTAAAACATCAGATAGCTAGAAACCCATGCTCCCAGCCTGGCCTGAGTTTTCTTGCTCCCTGCCCCCTCTCTCCAACTCCATCCTGGCTCCAAGGCACAGAATGTGGGCTGAGGAGATACCCTCAGTTAGAGACCTAAGGCTGAATAGGAAAGGTAAGCTGGGAAGAGCACAGTGAGGGGGCAACTGGGCTTGAATCTTAATCCTTCACTTTCTGAGCACAGAGCCTTGGGGTCATCACCAAATCTCTCTGTGCCCATCTCTTTGTTTGTTACTGGGGATAGTGTTTCCTAATTTGCAGATGGGGGTTTAATGACACGTTGTCTGTAAATTATCCAGTCCGTTGTGCGCACTTAACCACGACTGCTATCATCAGACACCTGTAGTCACAGATGGATCTAGTTGAGCCCAGAGGTACCTTAGAGCATGCCCCGGCCAGCTGAGCTCCTGGCCACGGCCTCCCAGGGTGTCCTCGTGGGGAATGGGAGCTGCTGAGGATGTTATTCACAGATCTCTGGAGTCAGAGGTAAGGAGGGGGCGTAAGGGTGTGGGAGGGAGAAGTTGATGAAACCACACTGCTACTTCTTTTTCCTAGTCCAGACCATGGGTTAGGTCCCAGTCTAGGCCCAGGGTAGAGGCTTAAGGTGTGGTTTTCACAAAGGCCTATGTGAGGTTTGGTTCCCAGTAGGGCTGCTTTGGGGCCCAGCTGGCAAAGTGAGATACGGGTTTGGGGAGACTGCACCCCCTTCCCAGTGAGGCATGGAACGTGGGTTGATTCACGGTCTCTCCTGAGGACTGAAGGGTGCAGTTCTGGGAGCCCTGGGAAGGAAGAGCTGTTCTCACTGGTAGGAATGGTGGCAGGGAGGAATGCTCCCCTAGAAGCTTCCAAACCGCAGGTACCCTTGAGGGTAGCCCAGAGCCCAGAGTTTCTGAGACGGCTCAGAAAACCCCAGGGGCGACTTTCAGGTAGGCCAGGTTCCTTCATCAGCAGGTGAGGGCCCTGAGCCAGTAGCATCTGAATTGTTAATGGGACCTCCTTTTTCCCCCACAGCCTGCTGAGGGTCCCAGGGGATGTAATAGTATCAATCTTGATTCCAGAAATTCTTCAGTGGGCTGAGCTGCTGGGAGGAGCTCCGGCTGGACCCTGCCCCCAGGCAGGCTGGGGAGGGAGCAGCAGGGCAAGGCCATGGAGAGCACCTCCAGGCCTTCTGGGAGGCTGAGCGAGAGCTCTGGGCTCCTGCTGGTGGGCTCAGATTCAGGGAAGGTGCTGGTCTAGAGGCAAAGACTGGGCAGTGTTACAGGGGCCTGTCAGACTGTGGAATGGTCACTAATATTTGGTGAGAAGCATTACAGCATGGCTGGTAGCACGACAGCCTAATGGTTAAGTGCAGGAACGGAGCCTACTAGGGTTCCAATCGCAGCTCTACCACATCCCAGCTCCGTAACCCTAGGCAAACTGCTTAGCCTGATGGGGCGCTTAGAGCCGTGCTGCCAGGCAGAGTGTAAGTGTTGGTTTTATTGCCTCTCGGTTACCTTATGTGGAGATGGTTATACATTCAAGGTATAGTCTGATCCTCCAGCTGGCCCTTCAGTAGCTCTGCCTGTGAGAGGATGGAAGCAAAAGAGCCTTCAGAAACAGGCTCCAGATAACAAAGTCTGGTCTTCCAAAAGTCTCCTAGTAAACAAAACCACAATAAACATTGAAAATATTTCTAACTGGGCTTCCCTGGTGGCGCAGTGGTTGAGAGTCCTTCTGCCGATGCAGGGGACACGGGTTCATGCCCTGGTCTGGAAGGATCCCACATGCTGTGGAGCGGCTGGGCCCGTGAGCCATGGCCGCTGAGCCTGCGTGTCCGGAGCCTGTGCTCCGCAACAGGGGAGGCCACAACGTGAGAGGCCCACGTACCGCAAAAAAAAAAAAAAAAAAAAAAAAAATTCGAACTGAGAAAGGAATATGCATATGCATATTCTAGACATTCCAACAGTGTAAAAAGGTAGAGTGAAACCATGTTTCCACGTGACCCCAGGGCCTTCTCTAGTCCTTCTCCTTAGGAGGATGGTTTCCTAAAATGGTTGTGCAAATACAGTGTGTGTGTGTGTGTGTGTGTGTGTGTGTGTACAGTATACGTAACGTACTATTATGCACTCCAAATAAATTCTATTTTGCTAATATTTACTGAGTTCTTACGGTTCCCCAAGACAATGCTAGTACCTTCCCGTGCGTTATCTCATTTAGTCCTGTAATGACCTTGTGTGGTCGTAACGCAGATATGGTATTGTTACTTTGACCATTCTGTGGATGAGGAAAAGGGGTCTTGGTGAGCACATTTGCCCACAGCCACAGAACTGAAGACTGGATGAGCCGGGGGTCAATCAGGTGGGACTGACTCAAAGGGGATGCGGGTCCTAGTACTTCATGCTGCCTCTTCACTGCCTGTCTGGAAAATGCTTTCTGTGAATTTCTTAATTTGACTTCAGAAGGTCTACAACAGGCTCTCAATGCTAGAGTTTATTCTGCTGGGGCAGAGTTTATTCAGTGGGGCCTCATTTGTGTGCCCACTGTCCATTTATTAATTGTCACCTGAAGAAGTTGTCCTGGTCCCCATGAAACGTGGCTGGGGCTTGCTCTTAGGGCCAACTGACCTAAGCTTAGATTGTGTGTGTGCATGCACGTATGTGTGCATGTGTATGTATGTATGTGTCCCTATATGTGTGCGTGCATGTGTGTGTGTGACATTTGACTCAGAGAGATCTGAGAAGCAGTGACAGTGCAGGTTTGCCATTGGTAAAGACCAAAGGGGACAGTGGAATAAACCTTTGACCCCTCACCCCTTTCTGGTTTCATTATTTTTTTTACAAAGAATAAAAGTAAGGCCTGACCCAGAGAAGGGAGTCACCCTGATTTGGGGAAAGTTTTAAACAGAATAATAATATTTACTTTGCTCTGTCGTTGTGAGGACTGGAGATAATAGTACATGTTTGTGCTTTTCCAGCCGGGTAGTCATAACTCTGATTCCACAGTCATACATATCAGGGCCTCGAGAAGGCACAGGATGGCTATGATGCTCTAAACCAGGGGTCCCCAACCCCTGGGCCATGGACCGCTACTGGTCCGTGGCCTGTTGGGAACCGGGCTGCACAGCAGGAGGTGAGTGGTGGGCTAGCAAGCAAAGCTTCATCTGTATTTACAACCGGTCTCCTTCGCTCTCATTACTGCCTGAGCTCCACCTCTTGTCAGATCAGCAGCGGCATTGGATTCTCATAGGAGGGCGAACCCTACTGTGAACTGCACATGCAAGGGATCTAGGTTGCACGCTCCTTAGGAGAATCTAATGCCTGATGATCTGAGGGGGAGCTGAGGTGGTCCCATCACCCCCAGGAAAACAAGCTCAGGGCTCCCACTGTTTCTGCATTATGGTGAGTTGTATAGTTATTTCATTATATATTACAACGTAATAACGATAGAAATAAAGTGCACCATAAAGGTAATGCGCCTGAATCATCCTGAAACCATCCCCCCGCCCCGTCTGCGGAAAAATTATGTTCCACAGAACCGGTCCCTGGTGCCAAAAATGTTGGGGACTGCTGCTCTAAACTACAGATGAACAGTAAATTAGAAGATGGCATTGATATTTTTTAGTTTAAAGAGAGCGTGAACGCACTATGGAGGAAATACGTCATAGTGGTAAAAGGCATGGTCTTTGGAGCCAGACTGTCTGGGTCCAAATTCTGGCTCTGACATTTGCTGGCTGTGCAACCTCAGGTAAGCTAGGTAACCTCTCTGTACCTAAGTTTTCTCATCTGCAGAATAGAGGTAATAATAGGGCCAGCCTCATAGAAACACCAAAAAAATAGAAGAATTAATACATGGAAAAAGCTTAAAACAACATCTCTTTTAAGTGCTCAATAAATCTTAGCTAGCACTATTATGAGGAACAGAATGTAAAAGTCATATTCTTTTAAAAGATAAAACAGGAGACTTCAGTGGATTTTTGCACTTGTTCCAGTTGGCCTAGGGCTAAATTTTTACAACCAGCTGGGTTCCCTTGCTCACTCTGTGCACTGAGGCACTTTTCTGGAAACTTTTGAGAGGTACTGTGTCTATACAACGCCTGGCACTTAGTTGGTGTAAAATACATTATAGCTGTCATCTTCAATATTGTTAGTGTCGTTCAAAGGAGTGTTATATCTGTCAAATTTGAGACGTGATTTCCTTACTTTAGTGAGGTGACGTCAGCGGGAGATACTTGCATCTTCTGGATGAGCAGAGCTTTCCAAGGCTGTTGGTAGGGCCTGGGGGAAAAAATGAGGCCTAGTCCTTCTTAAGATTTGGAGGTTAAAAATGAGGTCTGATTATTCTTCCTTGATGGCCTGCTATTTATCTGGTAGCTATAAATGGCTTTTGGTGATTTCTAAAAATCAAACCTCCTCTTGGAGGACGAAGATTAGCCATTTTGAGAGAGTTTCTAAACATTTACTAGGCACTAAATATATGAAAAGAATTTAACCTCACTAAAACCTCCCAAATGTAAATTTAAAAAACTTGACCATAATTTCTTTTTTGAAATTAGTCGACATTGGGATTGCCATCAGGTTGAGTTACACCTGATCCTGTGAAGTGAAAAGTGCATATAATCAATATTACTCTTGACCTGACCATTAAGTGTGGCACACTTTATTTGTATTTTATAATTCCCCATACTAATTAATTTAAAAATTCTTTTTATTTAAAAAATGTCTGTCACACACAGAAATAAATTGTGTACAGAAAAATCTCTCTGTAGCCATCACTCAGCTTCAACTCAGCATTTTGCCATATTTGGTTCATCTACCAACTAGCCTTCCCACCTTTTATTTTGCTGCAGTATTTTAAAGCAAGTCATAGACATCATGTCATTTGTCTACATTAAAAAAAGTAAAGTTCTGGACGGTGGCGCAGTGGTTGAGAGTCCGCTTGCCGATGCAGGGGACGCGGGTTCGTGCCCCCGGTCCGGGAGGATCCCACATGCCGCAGAGCGGCTGGACCTGTGGGCCATGGCCACTGAGCCTGCACGTCCGGAGCCTGTGCTCCGCAACGGGAGAGGCTGCAGCAGTGAGAGGCCCATGTATAGCAAAAGAAAAGAAAAAAAAAAAGTAAAGTTCTTTTCTTAACCTAACTGTAATGACATTATCACATCCAACAAAATTAACAATAATTTATTGATATCATCTAATACCAGGTTTCCTTCAGTTTTTAAAGAACATCTTTTAATAGTTGGTTTGTTTGAATCAGACTTTCAACAAGGCCCACATGTTCACACGAATTCCTATGCATAGTATGGAGTTGAGAACTCTAAGCCCAATTAGAGGAAGAAAGGAAAGGATAATTATAATTACAGCTAGTCAGAGTGGCTTTATGAAGAGGATGCTTTGAAAACTATTAATGTGTTTTTCTATTTCACTTCCTTCCTTTCTTGACCTTTGCTCTGGCTGACCTGAGGTATCCATCATCCTGGGGCTAGATCATGATTTATAGCAGAAGGAATGGAAAAAGAAAGGGCAAGTTAATATCCCTCCTCTGACAAGTAAAATAGAATTGTTCAGCAGGAAAATAACCTTGCAAGCCAGGTGTTATCTTGAAAGAAGAATTCTAAATTCCTTTAGTTTTCCCCTTTAGCTTTTCAACAATGCATTCTGATTTACCCAGCTTACAGAGTTCCCGTTGTGTGTACCAAAAATACCCCTGTGCTCCGTTAAGGCATTGCCAGGAAGCTGTAGTGAAAGATGGAGGGCATGATGTGATGGTAGAGGGTCTATGTGACCTTTTGGGACGCTGTGAGATAGTGAAAAAGACATAGAAAGAAAAAGGAGGAATGAGGAGGTAAGAGATCAATTGACATTGGATGTTCTCCCAGCTTTGGCCCAGAAAGTTGGGAGGCATGTTGAATAAGTATAACCAAGGGCAGAGGGGCTCTTGAACTTCTTACCAGTTGAGACTTTGCTGAATATATTGTCGTTCTGGGCTGTGACCACATCCACATGGCAGTGTGGCATGGCTGGGCAGCGATGGCCACACAGAAAGTGGTATGAATTTGGCTAGGAAGCATTGCCAATGGGGGTCGCCATGGTTGGGCAGCGTCAAGGTGCTCTGGAGGAAGGGCTGCACGGTGGACCACCTGGGCCAGGCCAAATTGGAGTCATAGGAAATGGGAGGGAGTCTAGGACCAATAGACGAGTCGAAATTGCCAGGGAGGGCTGGGACAAGGCAGAGCCAGCCAGGCAGCCCCCTGGGCTCTGACCAGCTGTGGAAAGCCTGGACTACAAGTTACTCTAGTGCACACCCAAACTTCGGCTGTGAATCCCAGCAGTTGGATCAGGGACTCCTACCCAACCTGGGCCAGAAGAGCCAGAGAAGCCAGAAAAATATGACTCTTCACCTTCCAGGACTTCATTTAAACCCTATCTCTTCCCCCCATACACCCAGATGTCATCTTGGAGAGGAGCCAGGAAAGGAGACAGAAGAGTGGTATGTCTGAGAGCTTAAGCCTTCATTTCCCCTTGGAGAGTAAACATTCTTTGAAGGGATCACTTATGTTATTGTGTTATACTGAGGTTCAAACCTGATTAGACATGGAAGTAATCAGGTCATCCTTTTGAATGGCTTTTGGCTATTTCCAAAAATCAGATCTCCTCTCAGAGGACAAAGATTAGCCATTTTTGAAAGGCTTCTAAAAACATTCGAACTGATAAATATATGAAAAAAGTTAACTTCAATTATCTGCCCAAATGTAAACTAAAACAACCATCCCATACTTTCTTCTTTGAAATTAGTAAACATTGGAAAACGTACAAAAAATCTGCTAGTTGGGAGGAAAACAGTTATACACAAAACAAAGGAGCCACATGGTCTTGGTCTGAGTTTTGATAGGAGTTAAATGTTCCACCCTGGTATAACAGGAACGTGAATCAAGCACTTTTTCTGGGCCTGGTGCTGCTGTAAGAAATTTAGGTGTGTTATTTCACCAAACTGTTACAGTAACCTAATGAGATATACACTCTTACCACCCACTTTACAGATGGGGACGCAGATAGGTTAAATACCTTGCTAAATTTGCACAGTTAGAAAATAGTAGACCCAGGCTTTGAATTTGGGAAGTCAGATGTGAGGGCCATTTCCCTTAACCTCAGATTTGCTTGCCCAGATTTGGGCACTCCAACCCTTTTGCCTGTGTGACAGTTATCAGATCCTCAGCACTGATTGGGGTGGGTTGAGAATTTCAAAGCATTCCTTCTTGTCTCTGGTCTCTTTTAGCACTGAGCCCCTGTAACCTTAATATGTACGGATAGGTTTGTTTGTTTCGAGGATTGATCGGCTATTTTTGAAAACACCTAGCATAGGCTTAGCCAGGGTAGGTGCTCAATCAGTGTTGCTTGTTGATTCCAAATCTTGCTTAATCAGCTCATTTGCATTCACTATTCTTTGAAAATGCCCAGAGAAGAGCTTGGCCACTTACTTCCTGTCTTTCCTGCTGAGGCTCCCCTGAATAGTGTCACTCTCATGCCCTGGATTATTTATCACTCCTTACTAGCGCTCTTGGGTAGCTGCTGCCCTTTCAGCCTGGGTTCAAGGGAGGGTGGGAGGGAGGGAGACGCAAGAGGGAAGAGATATGGGAACATATGTATATGTATAACTGATTCACTTTGTTATAAAGCAGAAACTAACACACCATTGTAAAGCAATTATACTCCAATAAAGATGTAAAAAAAAAAAAAAAAAGAATAAAAACACATGGAGCAGACCTGACCCAACCACATTCTGGCCAAACCCAGCTGTCAGCAGGCTGAAGCATAGCTTCCCAGCCCAGTTTAGCTTGAATCAGTCGAAGCAGGGCTGATCTGCAGATTTGTAATTGTGAGAATAAATGCTTGCTGTCGAAAGCTATTGAGTTTTGAAGTGTTTGTTATGCAGCATTATAGTCACAAGAGCTGACAAACCCAGTGCGGTGTGTTCTAAAGTCCACACGTGTGTTAAGTATGGGAATGACGCGACTTCCTCACTGCTGCTTCTGAGAAGATAAGAGTCTAAATTTAGGAAAGTTATATGCACCTATATCTGTAGCAGAAGCTTTATTTTCTACCTTAGGAAATAACCAGGAGTATGGACAAACATTCATGACAGTGTTATTCCTAATAGTGAAAATTGGAAACAATCGGAAGGAACAATTTGAGAACCGTGATCAAATACACTATGGTTTAGCATACATAGTGTGTAATACAAAGACTATTACACAGTGTGTTAGGACAAGATTCAGATAAGAAACACTTAAATAGTGATTTAAAACAGATTGAAACTGATTTCTCTCAATAAATGAAGTCTGGGGGAAGGCAATCCAAAATTGGTTTGATGGATCAATAGTCACAGTTGCTTTCCAGGTTTCTGCTCCATTTTCCTTAGAGCGAGGTCTCCGTTTTCATGGTTCAAGATGAGTGCTAGAGCACCAGCCATCACATCCATACTTCCAGCAACAGGAAGGAAGAAGGAACAAAAAGGTATGCACACTCCCACTTTAAGGAGACATCTTAGACTTCCTCACATGACACTGTTTATACCTCAATGGGAAAATTACAACCATGTGCCCAGTTAAAAAGTTGGGTACTATAGCTATGGGATAAAAGGAGAGTAAATATTAGAAGGCATAGTTAGTTATTAAAATTATGAATATGAGGACCTCTGGGGAGTCCTGTCTTACAGTTTACTTTGGTAGCTGATATCTAGTGACTTTAGGACTCAGGTAAAAGATACCTGCATTCTTGGAGTTTGTTGGAGCAAAGGATGTAAGAGTGTTTCCCATGGACTAAATGTGGGCCACCTGTGAGAGGGAGGTAGCATGTGTGCCTGACTAGGGTGAAAACAGATTCAATAGAAAAAGGCAAGAGGTGAATTTCTGGGTTCCTAGGAGCTGCAGAAGCAGTAAGTGACAAGCTGTCAAGGGAGCTGTAGGTGTAGGGTCTCTGAGAAGCCATGAAACTGTGTTTAAAGAATGAGCTTTAAGTGTTGCTGAGCTGAGAGAGTGTGATAAAGCTATCTCGGGGCAGGATCAGTCCATTAAGAATGTCCCTGCCTTTCTTATCTTGCCTTCCTTTCTTCTCTCCTCAACCCTGGCCTGGGTGGGGTGGGGTGGGGGGGGTGGGGGGGTTGGTGGGGGAGAGGTGGGCGGTGGCAGGAAGCACAGTTAGCCAGAGGATGAGGAAATGCCTGGCACAGCAGAGGATGAAGGACCACGGCTTTCCTCTTCCTCAACCCACCCCACTCAGGAGAGCTTCTTGCTGGCAGCGGGCCCCTAGCCGTGGGGAGGGGGGAGCAAGTGACCCCTCTGAATCAAGTTTGGAGGTTTGATTGTTCCATGGGATTTTGAATGGCACTATAACTCATTTTGTGATTATTGGTTTATGTTTCTCTGATCAGAGTGCAAACAACTTGAGTCAAGGGTGACGTCTTTATGTGGCTTTCTCTCCCCAGGGCCCAGGACAGAGCCTGGAACACAGTCAGCACAGAAATAAGCTAACGCTCATTCAAGAAAGAAAGAATGTTATTAAAGCAAAGAAACGAAGGAAGGAAGCTAGGTCTAATGCTTCGTCTGAGGGCGCCAAACCGTGGCGGCCACTCTGTCCTCTCTCCTCCCAGAATGTTTGGCTTCTTCCTCTCATATGTCCAGCCTTGCATTAGTGATCTGTGTGCTCATATTAGTTATTTGTGAGCCCTTTGACGGTTGGACCCGTATGCTGATAAAAATAATAACTATTATTTATTGAGTACCTGCGAGGTCCTGGGCAGGGCGCGAGGGCAGTGCTGCCCACACACTAATGCACACCTGGGGAGCTTGGGAAAAGGCAGATCCTGATTCAGCAGGTCTGGGTGGGCCTGAGTTGCTGCATTTCTAAAAGGTAATGCCTGTGCTGCAGGTTCTAGGGCATGGGAGGAGTGAAGTGGAAGACTTTAGGTCATTTGATTCTTACATCAATCCTTACATCAGTAGAGACAGGCACTATTACTCCTTGCCTTCTGTGATAAGAGAAACGAGGGTCAGAGCTGGCGAGTGAGGGTCACACACTCGTTAGCAGCAGTAGCATTCAGATGCAGTGCTGACTTCATGGGAGCTTTCCCAAGTGCCGCATGCTCAGCATGCCAAGGGGGGTCCCTTAAGAGCCATCTTTGCACTGTCGGGCCCTGGAAAGAAAAGGGAGAGAAGATTATTTGATCCTCTAAAAATAAGCCATAGGCCGTATTTTGGCTCTAGAGGGAGTCAAGGGTCTGTGAGGGATGATCACCCCCTCAGAAGAGTGCACACCCTTTCCTAGAGGGGAGGTGCTCACTGCTCTTCTCTAGGCCCCGGGCTCTCAGCTGCAGCTGGGGGAGGCCTGGTCCTTCCCTGTCTGCTCAGTGGGAGGGGCCCGGAATGGGAGCCTTGGCCTAAATGGGGAAGGCCAGTTTTCAGAGGGAAAGGAAGACAATGACTCACCTTTCCAGCATTTGCAGGCTTCTTAGCCCATCTTGACAACCCTCCTGTGAGGCAGGAGCTGTCATCTCCACTTTACAGCTGGGAAAACTGAGGGTTAGTACTGGCTCTCAAACCTGGGTCTTCTGATTCTTCCAAACCCCGGGTGACACTACACTGAGTTTTTGGGGGTTCATGTAAGGAGAGCTCAGATTGCTGGGAAAGATCCAAGCATGCTCCCCTTTGAAGGAGGGTAACCTGGGAAGAAACGAACCAGGGTCCAAGTCTTGCCACCTTAAACACTGCATGACTGTGGGCTGGTCCCTGGACCTCCCTGGGCCTCTGTGTCCTTCTATATAAAGCTGGGGTAATAATCGTGCGTGCACGTGTAGTTGATCCTCATTGTTCACAGATTCTGTGTTTGCATTTGCCTACTTGATAACATTTATTTGTAACCCCCATGTCAATCTCTTTTGTCGTCATTTGTGGACGTGTGCAAAACTGATGAAAAATTTGAGTCACCCAATGCACACATTCCCGGATGAGGCCAAAGTGATGCTCTGCCTTCTTGTTTCAGCTCAGACTATAAACAAGTGGCCTTTTAATGATCTATTTAGTGCCACATTTCCCACATTTTGTGCTTTTTGTTTGTGATTTCACTGTTTAAAATGAAACCATTGTAGTGCTGCATGGCTACAGGACACGTGTACAATACATACAGGGCATGCATAGGGCCCCAGCTGCAGTGCTGAAGTGCTGTCTATTGTTCCTGTGCGCCTTACAGAGAAAATACATGTTAGATAACTTTCATTCAGGCATGAGTTGTGGTGCTGTCGGCCATGAGTTCAACAGTATATATTAAGTAAGATGTCTTTAAAGAGAAATATACATAAAATAAGGTTATATATTGATCAGTTGATAAAATGTCATAACCAGAGCCTTGCAGGAACCTATTCCCCTAGGAGCAATGGTTCAACGTTTATGAATCCAGTGCTCATGGTGACGTTATAGAACACAATTACTGCAAATAACAAGAATCAATTATAGCTGTTTCAGGGGCCATTGAATGTCACTTCCCTTTTCTCCTAGTCTCACTCATTGACTGTTTTTGGAGGGGACATACTAGTGAGCCCTAGAGACCACAGTCACGGTCAGAGGCAGCAAGGAAGGGCAGGCAGCAGAGTCAAGGGTCTGAGTGTGGACTCTTCCTATGAGACCTGGAGCGTCCACATCGCCTCACTTTCATCTGTGTCTATAAAGACGTGCCTCTGTTTTCCATGTGTGTGAAAGGTGATGACATGGTACCTACTTTATGGCTTGTTGTAAAGATTAAATAAGTTAATATGCGTAAAGTGTTTAGAACAGCCTGGTAAACAGGGCTGGGAGTGGGGTGAAGTTCCTAGGGTCCAAAATTTATGGAGGCACTCACCCTGTGCTTGCTTGCTTGCCTCGTTAAATCCTGTGCCCTAGGTGTCTTTCTCTTTTCACCCTGGTCCCAGCCCTGCTGGCAAATGAGTATTGGCTATTGCTATTATTAATGGGAAGTCCCCTGCTCCTTCCTTCACCTCTGTCCTCTGGAAAGGGTCCTGGGGCCACTGTTGGCTGGCCTGGGTCTCTTTGAGCCCCAGCTGTCCCCATGAGCAGGGCATGCTCCTTTTCTGGGCCTTGTTCTGCCATCTGTCCAGTGGGGGTGACATCATCCTAGACACGTTTGACCACGTCAGCTGCCTCTGAGGGTGGTTGTGAGGATCAAATGAGCTAATGGGTGGGTAGGTTTTTGTAAACTAAAGTACAGGGCAAACGGGAGGTTTTAGTGCTTGTTCGAGTGCCTCCGTCTGTCTCTGTCATCCATGCAGCCATCTCAACTGCTCTTGGACCCGCTCATGGCCTCTGTCTGCAGCGCCCTCAGAGAAATGCATTCCAGATGGCTGAACCCCATGGTAGGAAGGAGAACATTATTTTTTATTTACCCTAAAAACTACATTTGAAAGAGCATCACTCCGTTTCCAAATCTGGTATCCTAGACCTGGGTTCTTACCTGTGGGCCCATTTTGGTCTCTGAAGACCCTACCAAATTTTACAGGAAGGCAGAGATGAGACACTTATTGAAGATGTACTATGGGCCGGGTGCTGTGCTAAGTGCTTTAGAGAAACCTCTGTAATCCTGACAACTCTACCCAACAGAGGTCGTTGGCACCAGTGTCCTCACAGCGGGGGTGTGGAAATGGAAACCCAGAGAGATTAAGGAAATTGCCTGCGGTCACACAGTCAGTCAGCAGTGGGGCCAGGATTTGAACTTGGTTCTGTCCAAATCCCAAAGTGAAGGACGGGGGAGGTGCTGGAGCCTGGTTGTTAATCCTGGGCCTGGGGGTCACACAGGTTGTAAACCAGCTCCTTCCTTACCTGTTGGGAAGTATTGGGCATGTTACTTTAAATTCTTTTAATCTTTGGTTTTGTCATCTGCAAAAACAACGATCATGAAAATATTTGTAAGGTTGGGCTTCCCTGGTGGCGCAGTGGTTGGGAGTCCGCCTGCCGATGCAGGGGACACGGGTTCGTGCCCCGGTCCTGGAGGATCCCACGTGCCGCGGAGCGGCTGGGCCCGTGAGGCATGGCCGCTGAGCCTGCGTGTCCGGAGCCTGTGCTCCGCAGTGGGAGAGGCCACAACAGTGAGAGGCCCGCGTACTGCAAAAAAAAAAAAAAAAAAAAAAAATATATATATATATATATATATATTTGTAAGGTTGTTGTGAGTTTTAACTAATTTATGTATACCCAGTGCTATCAGAGTCCCCGGCCTAGAATAAGGGCTCATCAATACTAGTTACTATTTCAGGATGAGGAAAGTGGCTTAGTAAATGCTCCCCTAGTATGGGGGGATACATACGCTTTGTGACGAGGTGCAAAAATGAATCCCTTGTAACTCCCCCCAGCCCCTTCCCTGTTGCTGAGGGAGAGGGTGCTGATGCTGCGGGCTTGGCCTCCTTCACCTTCGGAGTCTCTCTCAGCAGCTCTAATTGAACCCAAGAACAGACGAACATTCTTCATGCCCTCTTTTCACCTGAGAACATAACTTGGTGCTTAGAAAACACTGTTGTCTTCATTAACTTGGCCTTGGCTCACTTTGGGCTTTGACATGAGAGAGAGAGCCCTTGGAAGGTGGGTTGGGTATGTGTGTGGGAGCACAGAGAAGGGCCCTGGGAGAGCACAGAGAGGGGCCCAGGGAGAGCACAGAGAGGGGCTCAGGGGGAGCACAGAGAGGGGCCCTGGGGGGAGCACAGAGAGGGGCCCAGGGAGAGCACAGAGAGGGGCTCAGGGGGAGCACAGAGAGGGGCCCAGGGGGAGCACAGAGAGGGGCCCTGGGGGAGCACAGAGAGGGGCCCTGGGGGAGCACAGAGAGGGGCCCTGGGGGAGCACAGAGAGGGGCCCTGGGGGAGCACAGAGAGGGGCTGCGGGCAGAGCATCTGCTCACTGGGGCCAGAGAGGGAGAGGAGAATCACGGTCATCGCCTGAGTTCAGTGTTTCTTCCTTTGGCCAGGAGTGGTCCTTGATGTGTGTGTGAGAGAGAGAGAGGGAGAAGGAATGTGAGTGGGAAGACCGAGAAGGCTTGTGTCAGAGTTGGTACGTGTTAGAAGACAAGAAGTGATTGGATGTGCTGGGCCATGAGTGTGAGAATGTGTGAGGGAGTCAGTGTGTGTCTGTGTGTTGCAGGGAGTGTCGAGCAGCTGTGTGGTAGACGTGTCACTGTCAGTAGGGGTGGCTGTGCAGGATTTCTTTCATCTCCCCTCTATGGGTCTGGCTGGGGAGGTCACGGTCCCAGCTGCTGGGCTGGAGAATGGGGTGGACTGGGGGAGGGGGAGTCCTCTTTATATCTGGACAGGAAGTCCTTTATGGGGAGATTGGGTAGCGAAAGATGCCAGGAGATGGGTGATGCGGCCTGACCATGCAGCCCCTCGCCCATCGTGAGGACAAGGAAGGGAAAACAGATGCAGTGTTTGTACGAGAGATACTAGGGGCCGAGTGGTTATGGGATTATGGAAACAAAGTGGCCACGGAATTCCCAAGTTGGGAAGACCCTGAGGGATGATCTCTAGAGGACCTTCGTCCCCAGCGTAAGATGAGACCTGAGGTCCAGAGGGGGAAAGTCACCTGCCTCTGGTCACATAGACTTGACCGTCACCCAGCGGGGGTCTCAGGGACTTGGACTAGAAAAAGGGAGGGAGAAAGCCACGCAGCTGGTAAGAATTGAATGGCTGCGTGAGTGGGAAGGATTGAGGTGGCCAGCGAGGCAGTGGTTCAGTGCACAGACGCCGTATGGTGTCCACTGTCACTCACGTGGTGGGATGGGACTGGGGGTGTTAAGTGGGCCGGAGGAGAAGCATGTACCCCCTGGTGGCTGGAACTGTGGGCTCAGTGTCCAGCTCCCACGGAGGAAAGGGTCAGAGAGATGCTTGTGGAAAGACACTGGGGGCAAACCGCAAAGTGAAGTGGCAGCCCTGGAGAGCAGATGGGGTGAAGCTGGCAGAGGAAGGGCCATCTCGAGCTTTACCAGAGGGACACTGGGCAAAAAAACGCCCTCTGGAACAGCCCGAGGGCTGAGGCTTGGGTGGTGGGGCTCAGTGACTGATTACCCACTGCGGCTGCCCTCTAAGTCAGGCTGGCTCACCAGACCCTACACAATCCTAGCTGTACCCGAAACACTCTCTCTCCTTTGAGCCCAGTCTGCTCATCCTGGATCCCCTCCTCTGTTTCTGAGTTGCTCATTCCCTACACCTCTGCCCACCTGGATCTGGCGTTTGTTCAGACCTGTGGCCTTCTTCCCCCTGCCCCTGTCATCGTTTGGGTAGGGATTTCTGCGAAGGCCCTTCAGATGGTGACTCATTGGGGCCACCCTGGCTCTGCCTTGAGGGAAGGAAGCTCAATGGAGGCTGAGTTATAGATGTCTGGTCCTGCCCTCAGGCATCCCACCACGAAAGACGGATGCAGGGTTGTGGGGGAACTGTGCTTCAAGCAGTTTACTTGTGGGAGAGACCCCAGGACGGTCTGAGGAGCCATGCCCAGCCTGGTGCAGGAACACTGAGGGAGGAAGATGAGTTCAGTGCCAGGAAGTACAGTTGGGTTGGAGGCTGGCAGGTCAGATTAAAGGGAGGCATGCAGGCCAAGGTCAGCATGACGGAGGTTGAGAGAGCCAAGTGAGGTCTGAGAGAGCAGAGCAGGGTAGCCAGGATCCAGCGCGCGCAAATGCTGGTCCTCCCAGATTGCTCTTTTGCAGGGGGAAGTGAAGGACGAGGGTCTAATCTGTTGGTCATCTGTGAATACATCTCCAGCTAAGAGGAAACGGTAGGTTGGATCCTCTGAGAGGCAGATGCCAAGACAAGGTTAGACATTCAAGAGATTGGTGGGGGAAATGCTTGTGAAGGATAAAGGGGAGAGAGTGGTAGCAGGCAGGGCAAACCTGCAGAAGTGATGCGGGACTGCCCCCCGGGGGAAAGCAGAGGTGAAAGTTAAGAGGGCTGGACAGGAAGGTCTCAAACCTAAGCTCACTTCTGAGAAAGTTTTGTCCGGACTCGTATAGCGGTTCCTGAACCAAGTCACCCATTGGAGTACCCTGCGTCTGTTAGGGGTGGGCGGGCACTTGCTCCCCTGCTGCACCCAGCCGCTGTCTGTATCTGGTAGGGGTGGGCAGAGGCTTGCTCCCCACTGCCCCCTCCCTTCACTCAGTCATTGGCTGTATCTGGTAGGGTGGGTGGGCACTAGCGCCCCTGCTGCGCTCAGTCATTGGCTGGGAGCTGCTCTGGGAAGCCTGGCCTCCGTACACGTGCTGGTGGATACAGAGGGGCAGCAGTAAGAGCGGGCTTGCAGAGATCTGGTGGTGCATCTCCATGGTCTCTAAATGGCTTAAAAGAGGCTGAGGGACGTGGCTCCGAATCACTTCCAGGGGCACATTACCTTCATATTGCCACTTCCAAATGCTCATTGGCATTTAGAGTTATTTCATCCAATTCACCTGGCACAGGAAGAGAAGGGGGTGGGGATATCAAGAAGAAAGAAGAGTCTTACAGTTGTAAAGCATTGGTCTCCAAGAATGGAGACCTGTGTTCTCAGGTTCTGTCACTCTCTCTGCAACCAAAAGCAAGCCATCTTCCCTCCGTGGGCTCATTTCTGCATTTGTAGATTGGGGGTAATAGTAATCTACACCTCCTAGACATGTTGTGAGGATAAAAGAAAATTGTGGATGTGAAAGTTTGCTTTTAGCGGAAAAGAACTATATGGTTATGTGTGGACGGACAGCATTCTGCCTATGGAATATGTCTCTCTCTAAATAAACTCTCTCTCTCAAAAAAAGAACGATACAGATACGTCGTATTATATGAACATTATTAATAGGGGTAGGCTGGGGTTATTATGATGAGTAAATAAGTTATTTCATGTGACACGCTGAGCCAGGCACAAAGGCTTAATAAAAATTAGCTGCTATTTTCTTTCCCCCCGCGATTTGGTCAAGAGCCAATTCTATTCAGGGATAATTCTCGAATGAGTTTAGGCCTGAGGTTTTCCTCAGGAAATCTGAACTCAGAGCTGCTCCTCAGGGCTCACTCTGTCCCGGCTGAGCTTCCACTTCCTGTGCCAGCATTTGCTGGGATCCGGGAGGCTCTGTGGAGCGAGGCTGCAGCTTCATATTTAATGTTGTCTCCGCTCCTCCATCTCTGTGAAGCAGGCACTGTTGGTATCTCTGTTGACAGAACAGCTCAGAGAGGTGAAGCGTCTTGTCCAAGGTCACAGAGCAGGCCTCAGTCACAGCTCAGCGCTCTCTGGAGCAGGACCCGTCGGACTGAACACCCCCTCTCAGGAGTGTGAAAGATGAGCTAGGTGTGTCAAGGGCCTGGCAGAGTGGTGGTACAGGCAGGCTCGGCAAACAGCTATTATTTCAGTCCAGGTCTGCCCCGGGTGTGGGTAGCTGCTCCTCAAAAGCTTCCCGAGTCCTTCGGTGCCCGTCCTTACCAGAGGTGCCACGTTACACATCCTTACACAGAATATGACCTCTCTGTCAGAAGGCCACCTTGCTCTGTTGCTGTGTCTCTGGCGTGGCTGCCTGGCGATGCTGCCTTTGAGGCTTCTTGCCTTCTGGGAGGGAAGTTCCAGCTGGTTGAGCTGCTGCCCGCTAGCCCAAGGGCTGTATGCACGGAGAGGGCATTTTTAATAGTTCTTTGGCATATTTTCTGGCCCCCAATACTTTTTTTTTTTTTTTTTACATCTTTATTGGGGTATAATTGCTTTACAATGGTGTGTTAGTTTCTGCTTTATAACAAAGTGAATCAGTCATACATAAACATATGTTCCCATATGTCTTCCCTGTTGCGTCTCCCTCCCTCCCACCCTCCCCATCCCACCCCTCCAGGCTGTCACAAAGCACCGAGCCAATATCCCTGTGCCATGCGGCTGCTTCCCACTAGCTATCTACCTTACTGCGTTTGTTAGTGTGTATATGCCCATGACTCTCTCTCGCCCTGTCACAGCTCACGCTTCCCCCTCCCCATAACCTCAAGTCCGTTCTCTAAGAGGTCTGCGTCTTTATTCCTGCTTTACCCCTAGGTTTTTCCCCAATACTTTTAAAGCAAATTTCTCTATCACTTGGCTCTCCCTCCTGCATTTATTTATTCATTCAACAAACATATTGAACACAAACACCACCACCACCAACGCTCACAACATCTACTGAGTGCTTTTACGTTCTAGGAACCATGATGACTACAAGGAAAACAAGACTAGAATAATCACTGTTGAGCTCTTACTCCAGGCAAGGCACCAAGCTGAGCACTTTGCATCACGGCCCTTCCCATCTTTAAGCAGCCCTGTGAGGTGGATGCTATTATCCCCTCGGTACAGAGAAGGAAGCTGAGGTGGAAAGAAGTGAAGTAACTTGCGTGAGGACACACAATTAATAAATATTGGCACCAGATTCAGACTTTCTGGCTCCCAAACCCAGGCTCTTAACTACTACACTGACTCTTCTAAGGGCATGTGTTTCTTAAGAGATGGATGTTTTAACATTTAGCTATGCAAAAAGAGTAATCTTTAGAATCATTTAGGTCCAGATTCAATCGCAGATCCACCACTTACGAGTTGTGTAACCTTGGATAAATTTGTGGGGGAAAAAAAAAACAACTTCAACTATTGAGCACTGTAACTAGTGCCCTTCTAAGTGCTGTATGTACAGCCACACCTTGGAGAGATTGCGTGTTGGGTTCCAGACCACCGCAGTACAGCGAATGTCACAATAAAGCCAGTCACACAAATGTTATGCTTCCCTGGTGCATATGAAAGTTATGTTTACACTGTATTAGTTAAAAATAATTATTTGAACTTTAATTATTTCCATTCTACAGAAGAAGGAACTGAAGCTCAGAGAGGTTAAGTAACTTTCTCTAAGCATATCAGTCAAGGTCCAGTCAGAAGATAGAAACCATACAGTAATTTCAATGGAGAAAGGTTAATATAAAGAATTGTAAACTAGTTGCAGGGCATATTAACTACTGGGGGGTAGAGATAACAGTAAAGAATGCAGGAGTAGAGGATGTAAGGAGCACCTCTTCCTCTAGGGTAGAGGCAGGGTACCTCTGAAATAATAAGAAATATATATATATATATATACACATATATATATAGTTGTATATATATATGTGTGTGTGTATATATATATATATATATATATATATAGTTGCATATATATATTGTTCTCTGCCCTGAATCCTAATACAGAGTCCTAAAGTCCTGTAATTTCCTGAATGATGGAGGAGATAGGAGTGCCTCACCTAAAGCGCCTAAATCCCTTGGACTTTTCTGGGTGGTAGGAGTGTCTTTTGTTCTAATGATGCCACTCTTGGGAGGCTCCTGTGTGGGGTCTGGTCACCTGAAAGACCAAGCATGATTAAGAAGCTTGGAACTTTCAGCACTACCCTCCACCCTCTGGGAAGGGGTGAGGGGTGAGGGGTTGGAGATTGAGTTAATTAATAATCAATCATGCCTGTGTGATGAAGCCTCCATAAAAAAAAAAATCCCTGAACTATGGTGTTGGGAGAACATCCAGATCGGTGAAAATATCCACATTCCAAAACGGTGGTGCATGCCGCACCCCAACTCTATGGGGACAGGAGTACCTGCACGCAGAACACTTCTAGATCTTACCCTATGTACCAGTTTATCTGGCTGTTCATCTGTGTCCTTAATTGCATCCTTTATAATAAACTGCAGATGTAAGTAAGTGTTTCCCTGAGTTCTGTGGGCCATTATAGGACATGACTAAGCCTGAGCAGGGGCTTATGGTAACCCCCAATTTCTAGCCAGTTGGTCAGAAGTATAGGTGAGTACCTGGGGCTTGTGATTGGCCTCTGAAGCCACAAGACAGTCTTGCGGGATTGTGCCCTGAACCTTTGCATCTGCGCTAACTTCCTATAGTTCATGTCATAGCAGAACCGTAGCACACCCAGGTGGTGTCTGCACATTGGAGAATCAGCTGGTGTGCCCCCGCCTACTCCCACTCCCACATTTGGTGGCGGAAGTGCTGTGAGTCGAGGACAACGTGGGAATTTTCTTTTAGTATGCAAGGAAGGAACAAATTTGGAAGAGGATCCCTTCTCCCTAGGCTGAGATTCAGACCTCAGTGGAGGGGGTGTGACTTAATCCACTGGATGGTGGTGCACACAAGTGGGAAACCAGATCCTGGGATGCCAACAGAACTCTCTAGGGACCTGCCTTCTGGGGTGTGATTAAGATCCTCTGAGGGGCTGACTGGGAGCGTGCCGCTGACGTCTGCAGTGGAGTTGCCTTCTGGGGTGCTGGTGAAACTTGCTGAGGTGTGAGCACCATTGAGACTGGGTGTCCTTTACATGCCGGTTGCTATTCACCACAGGAGCAAGAAGAAAGCAAGCACAGGGAACCAGGAAGAAAAGACCCTTCCTCCTGTAGCACCCTCTAGTGCCCTCTACTGACAAAGCTTAACATCATATGTCCACTGACAAAGGAGAAATGTTCACAGGGGTCCACAGCATCACAAAGCCGGTCAATGAAGGTGAGTACGGAACTGAAAGGCAGTACATTGATAACTGGCCCGGTAAGTATTATAACCTATTAAAATCCAGGTTTATCTGATGCCAAAGCCCCAATTCTTTCAGCAATAACACTGACCTTTTCTGACCTTCAGTTTTCCCATCTCTAAACTGGCAACAACAGTGCTTGTCTCACAGGGATGCTGTGTGTATTAAATAAGATGAGGTACGTACAGATCTGGAACGTTGTAGAGGCTCAGTGAGAGTTAGTTGGTCTACCTGCCAGATAAATGATAATTTATCACTGACACTGCTTGTGATTCATACAGTTCTTTTGTATCACTTTCACTGACTTTATAACATCCGGAGTCTTTTGTAAATTACAATATTACTTTGTAGGCCATTTGCATCGTATATTTCTTGTATTATTAGAGGTGGCAGATTTGACCATGGAAGAAAGGCCATCTTCCCATCACATCCTCTTCTTTGTGGGTCATACTCTTTAGTGTCAAACAGTGTGTGTGTGCCTGTGTGTGCTGCTCTTTGAATGAGGGTTACCTTTATAGGTGGGGAGTACGTTAGTGACAGTTTCATGTTCAATCTTTGCTTCCTTACTTGACCTCATAACTGGGGGAATTCTGATAATCACTACTCAGGCACTGAAGACATCCTATAGAAGTCTGTTTCTCGGAGCTTGTACCTTTCCCATATTTACTGCCCATCATTTCTTATACCAGCACCCAGGGGGCCCTTAGGGACCCTCTTTGTCTCCTGAATCTAATAAATGTCCCTTGTGCTAAAGGTTGACCAAGAGCCTTTGGTCGTTTGCAAGGGAGCCCTGGCCTTCTAGTGGGGCCCAAGCCATCCTGTCTGGTGTGTGGTTTTGTGGGACAAAGAACACGTCATCTCTTTTGTTCCTTTCTATCTTCCAGGCCACACTTTATACACAATAATAGAATGTTGGAACAGGGATGGGTGACATACTATGCTCCAACCAAAATTTATTAGGGGTCTACCCTGAAAATTTTCACGTGTTCTGACATTTGACATTTCACGTGTTCTGACATTTCACAGCTTTCCTTTGAGGTTGCTTGGTATTTTTGTCCTTATTTTAGGGGTGGGGCTCAGAGAGAGTGACTTGTTTCAGGTCTCCCAGCTGAGGAGTAGAGCTGGGATAAGGACTGTGGTGTCCAACTCTTAACTCCAGGCTCTTTCCCCCAGTTTACAGATGAGGAAACTGAGGCCCCCAAATGGGAAAGGACTTACCCAGAGGCACATCAGCAGGTCAGTGGACCCAACCCAGACCCTAAGCACTCTCATTCCCTGTTCATCTCCTTTCCTGCTCAGACTGGTTATTGAGCTATTGTTTTAGGAAAGGAAAACAAATTTCATATGACGTGATTTAAAAACTTTCAGACTCTTCCTTAGTTGCACAACCAAAAGCTTCATTTTATTTACAAATGTTATTTTTTAAGACATTTAAGACGTCCAGTGATACATTTACTTCATTACTGAACTGGCAATGTGCAGTAACTAAAATTCGTCTGATTCATCAAACTTTCAACACCCTTTGACATAGGGACTATATCGTACTGAGATTTCATTGTCCTGAAACAGCCACAAACATTTATATGTGATCAAAGAGAAGAAGTATCTGTCCAGAAGCCAGGTTTTCTGATTCTGAGCCCAGTGCCCTGGCTCATTTGCTTTATTAAAGAATGTTCTATTTTTTACTGATGAACATGATGGCTATAATTACCCAGTGCTTTGAACTTTACCTTGCATGTATTAACTCATCTAATCCTTAGGACAATCCCCTGTCGTAGATATCATTATCATTCCAATTTTACAGAGATATTCACAAGGGGACATACTGATAATATTAAACACTTATATATTGTCTAGTCTTTGTAAAGGTTTATTTTCTACTTTTAACCCTTGAATCATCTGCCCCCCGTGGGGTTCCTTCATGCTCCAAGATATTTGTATACTATGGCTCGATAATGCACAAGGCCTCAGTTAAGATACTTTGAGTTCAAGTGATTGAACATCTGTCTAATAGTGGCTTAAGAAGTAGGCAGTTTCCCATTTTCAGCAACATGGACGTACCTAGAGATTATCATACTATGTGAAGTAAGTCAGAGAAAGACAAATAACATATGATATCACTTATACGTGGAATCTAAAAAAACTGATACAAATGAGCTTACTTGCAAAACAGAAATAGACTCACAGACATAGAAAACAAACTTATGGTTACCAAAGGGGAAAGGGGGGAGGAGGGATAAATTGGGAGGAGGGATACATTGTACACACTACTACATATACAATAGATAAACAACAAGGACCTACTGACTAGCACATGGAACTATATTCAATATCTTGTAATAACTTATAATGGAAAAGAATCTGAAAAAGAGTATATATATATATCCAGTTTTATATATATATTTGAATCACTTTGCTGTACACCTAAAACATTGTAAATCAACTATACTTCAATAAAAAAAGAAGTAGGCAGTTCTAGGCTGGTTCAGGGACGAAAAAACCAAAATCAAAACAAACCAAAACCCCAAAACAAAACCAGCCTCTTTCCGCCCTTCAGTTCCTCTTTCCTCAGAACACTGACTCTTGTCTTCAGGCTTGTTGCCTTATGATTTAAATAGAGCTGCTTCAGCCTCAGTCCTCAAATGACTAGTTTCAAAGGTAGGAAGCCAAGGGATGCCACCGTAGCATCTCTATCAAGTGAGGACATCTTCCCCTAGAAGCCCTCCAGTAAGTTTCTCCATATAGATCACTGAGTTGAACTGAGTCACGTGGCCTCTGCTAGTTGCAAGGAAGGCTAGGGAAATGCGAACCTCTGTGTGTGTGTAGATGTCAGCATGAAAAAGATGGGAAGGAAATGTCTATTGGGTATTCAAGCAACAGTTTCTATCACACATGATAAACTGGTAGTGGATACTTATCTTTTAATGTGGTCTCCAGGGGCTACTGAGCCATTCCATTTATTTAATTCTCAGAACAACATTGGGAAGTTGCTGAGTCACATGGTGGAAGTTCAAGAGCTAAATACGGTTACTTTGAGATGTCATAATTCTGTGATTGAACAATGCGTGGTGTATCAGGATGCCTTCTGCTGTATAGAACAACCACCTCTCCATGAGGTTTTGTATGAGTTTGAGTACCACTTCTTGCCCTTGCCCTTGTCCAATAGTTTATTTTAGCTGAAGAGTGTAGGTAGAACAAAGGGGCCATATTCATTAAAATGAATAAAATGATATTCATTTCATAAAATGAGATCAGCAAGGAGATGAACTCCCTTAGAGACAGGATTTGTTTCAGGACCAAAGAAGGAAGAACATGTGTGTAAAGAGGGTCTTAACACTATCCTTGAGGGAGGGCTGGCTAGGGGACATCTCTGGGAACTTGGCCCTTCTTTTCTAGGAAAATGCCCCACACATTGTGGACCTCTCCTGGGAGCCCTCACAGAGGGAGGGCTCTCTCCACAGGCTCATCCTCAGAAACTGCAAAGCAGATGTTTGCTTTGAGGAGGTAAATGTTTACCCTTCTGTCTTATTTTCAAAGATCAGCAGAAAGGACTGTAAGATCTTGCCTGGTTGATTTAGAGGACAGTTTGCTGCTGGGCCCTAGGACTAATATGCCCATTTGCTACCACCTGTCTGCTTCTCTGATGGGCAAAGTTGTTTCTTTTGGGGAGGTCTGCTGGGGTGGGGAACAGAGTCCTTTCTTCCCCTCTAGAGCTTGGTGCTCACTCTGCATGGTGAAGACAGCAATATGTAGCAGTGGCTTTTTAGGAACAGCCACCTCCTCATGCCTGGCATTGAACCCAGGTATGGCCATGAGAGTGGAAGGACTGGGAGCCAGGGCTCCCTGACTGGGAGCCAGGGCTCTAGCATGACCCATCTGGCAGGCACACGTGCAGGGAGCGCCTGCTGTATGCCAAGTACCACGCTAGGGGTCAGCCTGGGAGGAGAGTCAGGCTTCCCACCTCCACGTCCAGTGCCCTTTGCTCTATTCATGCGAAAAGAAGAAAGGCAATTAACAAGGAGCACATTCTACATGCAAGACATTGTGGTACTGTTCCATTTTATTGGTAAAGAAATGGAAGATCAAAAGTGTGAGGTCCATGTGCACAGCCATGCAGGTAGGAGGTGGTGAAGTCAAGGAGGGAACCCAGATTAGTCTGCTCCAAAATTTACCCTCGTCTCAAGTCACCCAATAAGCACAGCTCAGAATGGCGACTCACTTGTCGTTTTCTCTCTGAGGAGTTTGGACCTTATCTTGAGCACACTTGGAGCCACTTAAGTGTTTGTACAGGGAGAGAGGTTAGATTTTCAGTGCTAAGGAAATCCCTTTGAAATCTTTCTGTGTGTGGCTTTGGACGGGTTGGTATGAGACTGCCGCTGGGGAAATCTGAAGGAGACAGTGTATCTAGGGCAGAGGTGATACGGAGGAGATAGGGTGGTGGGACAGAGGATGTAGAACCCGTAGGACTTGGTGAGGACTGATTGGATGTGGTGGGTTTGAGTGGGAGGAAGGCACTGCAACATCTAGACCCAATGTTAGCATTTTGCATAACATTCTTATAATCAGCACACTACAGATTGCATCGTCTTTCGCTTTGGAATGAAGGCCTATGTGCCCCCAAATTCATATATTGAAACCTAATCCCCAGTGTAATGGTATTTGGAGGTAGAGCTTTGGGGGAAGTAATTAGGTTGTAATGGCAGGGCCTTCATGAATGGGATTAGTGCCCTTAAAAAAGAGACCCCAGAGAGATCCCTCATCCCTTCCACCATGTGAGGACTCAGCGAAAAGCCATCTGTGAACCAAGAAGTGGGCTCTCACCAGATATCAAATCTGCCAGCACCTTGATCTTGGATGGCCCGGCCTCTGGAACTGTGAGAAATAAATTTCTATTGTTTATAAGTGATTCAGTCTATGGCATTTTATTAGAGCAGGCTGAATCGACTAAGAGAGCTTCCAAGCACGTTAGCCCAGTCTGGCCATCCTGACCAGTGATCCCTTTATTGTGTGGGCTTGTTGAGGTTGGTCTTCTTTTGTTCTACCCTGTCACCACCTTCAGGGTACTGGATGGCCACTCTCACTGCCTGCTCCTAACTTTACTGTATTAGTTAGTATAACACTTTCTCCTGTGATGATGACAGCACCGCCCTCGCCCCACCCCCCCAATTAATTTCTTTCTCCTTCATCTAATAGTTCAAGGTGAGTGTGCCTAGTTGGTGGGTGGCTTTCCACCAGGTGGTGACTCAGGGCTGAGTCACCTTCTATCTTGTGGATCTGTTAACCTCTGAGACCATGGAGTCCTCTGTATTCAGCCAGAAGATGGACAAAGGAGAGGGCGGAGCAGACACATCTGACTCTTACCTGCCTTTCCTTGCCAGTGGCATGTATCACGTGTACTCACATTTCATAGTGGACACTAGCCTCCCACACCTACCTGGATGTAGGGGGACTGGGCAACACAGTCTCTAGTTAGGCAGCTGCTTCCCATGACAAGTCCATGCTATGGAAGGGCAAGCACGAGTTTTGGGTAGAGAGTAGCCATCTAGGCTACTCCATTCCAGGTCTATTTCCAGCCCTAAGAGCAAGCACATCAGAGGCTGCATGTCAAGTACCCTTTAAGGGGTTCAGGGCCTATCAGCCACATCACACTATGAAATACGATAAAGGAGGCACAAAACATGTGACCCCCCCCATAGTATATATTAGGTTGAAATATATGGAGGTGCTGTTTTGTAGATAAAAAACAGTTGAATGTTGGCAATTTCATATGATTCAACCAAATATATTGGGGAAGTGCTTCCAAAAGAGATTTTCTTAAAAATCTAGCTCATAATTTTGGGAAAATACTGCATACTCTGCTGGGGGAGTCAAATACACTTTAGCCAGTTAAAAACTTTGAAAAATCCTGTATTTAAGAAAATCCTGCATTGATGGGTTTCTTTAATCAGTGATTTCCTAAGTAACCCCTGTTTAATTAGTGACTTCCAAGCTAATTTGTGCATAGAATTCATTTTTCTAAAATGCCTCTTAAGCTCTCCTAGAATGAGTCTTACTTTTTTGCACTTTGGGAAACTTTGCATGGAACGCATGAGGGAATCCATGAGTGAATGCTTTTACATAGCAGAGAAAAAGGTTTTTCACTACAAAAATCCATATTGAGCATACTGGTGGAAATGATCAGTGTGTATTGAGTGAATGGATGACTTTGAACTATTCACATTTCTCTGAGCCTGTGGTTTTCTCCTGCAAAATTAAGATGACCAATTAAACGAGAAGACCCATGTAGAGAGTGTAGGAAGGGGTGCCTGTGTGTTCACTTATTCCTTCGATTAGCATCCCTGAGGCTGAAGAAGGTAGCCACTTGCCACGTAGAGGACACCTCGTTTCAGCAGCCACATGTGGGATTGCTTTGGTCCTGACGTGCAAACATGTTTAAGCCCGGCTTCTTGAGAGTTCACATGGATGTTAGGGTCTGGCAGAGTTATTTTTGTGTGCTCAAGAGAGAAGAAAGTAAAGAGCAACCTCCTTGTGTTGGCATGAAATGGCTGCCCTGTGATTCTGGGCTGGAGGTTGGGGGTAGGGGTGGGGGCTTCAGTAAGCACCCAAGCTGAGAAGCCCACGTGGAACCACTTTTCCATGGTCTAATCTGGGAACTGGAATGCTCTGAGCTTGCAATAGAGTTATGGCTCTGGTTAAGGGGCTGATGCGCTGGGGCCAGCATGGCCTCTGGCAGGGCCTTGGACACATCTGTCCTCCCCCTGTCCTGACCTTGCTTTGGCAACCTCCTCCCAAGGCCTGGCAGAACCCCCAGAACGGATTTTTCTCCTGGCCCCCAGTGAGCCTCTTCACTGGCTTCCAAACATGTGTGACTAGTTTGGCCAGCTAAGCCTGAGGCCCCTCTGCAAGTGGGGCACTTGCTGGGATGGGTCTTCTTCCACCCTGCACACTTGCCATGGCTTCCAGCTGAGTCACGTACCTGGTCCTCCTGCAGGACACCACCCCCAGGGCTCTTTTCAACACTAAGAGGAAGTGGGTAAGGGTCCTTATTTGGGACTAAATGCTGTCCCTGTTTTCCAGGTTGCAGTGGGGCCAGTGCCTTACCTAGGTCCTCCTGCCAACAGCCGCCTGTGAGCTCTGTAACCTTGGACAGATACTCTAATCTCCTCGAACCTCCTTTTCTTCATCCATATAATGGGGATAATTATTGTTGTTTCATCCCCTTCAGCCACTACATGCTCACTGGGGGTGTTGTTCTGCATGCCAAGCACTAGAGATGCGAAGATGAACTACAACCAGTTCCTGCCTCAAGCAGGTGATACTCTCTAGAAAAAAAGGATGTGAAAGTAAGTGCCAAGTCCCAGGCTGGGCATCCAGAACACGTTGAAGTGGAAATGACTGGGACTTTAAATTAACACATACGTACGCTTGAATTCCAGCTCTGATATTAAGTTGCTATGTGATCTTGGACAAGATATGTTTTGGGGTCCTCAGCTCCCCCATCTGTACAATGAGGAGGTCGGACTAAATTCTCTTTTTTCTCTGATATTCTCCGATTGTATGAAGTTATCAACCTAGAAATCAAAAAGAGAAATCAGTTAGTTGAATTGGTCACTTGATGTCATGTGTCAGCGCCCAGTGGGTACTGTGGCACTTATAATTCTATCCTGGACATTGTATATTGAAGACATTTTGAGGAGTCCTTTGTACTTTTGGGGAAAGAGCCTAAGCTTTGGCATGCGACATTCTTAGAATCTAATTCCACTTTTGCCACATACTGGCTGAGTGACTTCAAACAAATCACTCAGCGTCTCTGAGCCTCCATTGGCCATCGTAAAATTTTGGAAAAAACATGCACTTTGCAGCTTTGTCGTAAGAATTAGAGACTGCTTAGGTGCAGCGCCTGGCATAGTGGACCCTCGCTATGTGGTCCTGAGTCCCTGGAGAGCAGGATCTACATCTGGCCCATTGGTCTCTGCAGGGCCCAGTGCAGGGCCAGGCAGGGACAGATCCTCAGTATTCATTGAACAAATGAATAGGTTTCAGTGCTATGCTTTGTAACTTGGGCCCCAAACAAGCATATTTTCCTCTGTTGCAGGAGGCATATAACAGGGAAATGGAAAGAACTTTAGACTCAGATATAGGCCTGAGATGCAGGTTGTATAGTATGGACCCTGCCCAGGAATTATAAACCCTTGGGCAAGTTGTGGCCCATCTCAGAACTTCAGCACCCCAGTTACCTCAAATGCAAATTGTCCTGCCTTCCTTGCTGTGTTCCAAGGTGGTCCAAAGAATTTGTGGCTGTGAAACTACTCTGTAAACTCTGAAATGCCGTCCCACGTCGGGCTGTTGTTGCCAGCAGCAGTTTGCAGAGGGCCATGAAGCTGTTGACATCTGCCATTTGGCATTGGCTTGGAGGAGGTTCAGATGGTCCAGTGCTCAGGCATATGAACTTCTGGAATTTCACATGCTGGGAACATCATCAGGAGACACTGGTTGACCTCCCTTTGTTCCCAGGGGAGCACATGTACTTGGCTCACTGTCCCCATGGATGTTAGTGAAGCATTTATGCAACACAAGCAAGGCTTCCAGAGCATCCTAAAGCAATGCTAACTTTTTTGTGGGTCTTCATAGTTTGTGTATCAGATTTACACCTATGGGTTTCACAGAGGAATGCTTAATATACCCATCTTACAGATGGGGAAACCGAGGCCCAGAGAACCATTTATGGAGTTTTTATCAAGTGGCAAAAACTGTGCTGGGTGTTCTGTTTGCTTTCTCTTTAGTCTTTATCAGGGCTTTGAAGATGCAGAAACTGAGGCTTAGCTATGTCAAGTGATTTGTCCAAGGTCACACAGTGTATTAGCTAGGGTAAGAGTTAAGATGCTCTAACAGAGACCTCAAAATACCATCACTAAAGCCAGATCCAGGTGGGCTGCTTTCTCACGTAACAGTTTACTCCAGAGATACGTGTGTGGAGCAGGCCACACACAGCTCTGCCCCCTGAGGCGACTCAGCTACCCGAGTTCCTTCTCATTTTGTCATTAGAGTGTTGCCTGTCCACTTGGTTGAAGCTGGTTTTCCACCAGCACATATGTATTCCAGTCCACGGGAAAGGGGAAAGAGAGGGAGTGCAGGGCGAGCAATTTCCATTTACAATGTGTTGGTGAGAATATAGCTACACCAGGCAGCAAAGGAGCCTGAGAAATGTAGTCACAAGCTGGGTGACCAATTTGCCCATTCGAGACTCAGAGAGTGGAGGTGTTCTGCTAATCCATGTCTAGCCGTCTCTGCTACACACAGTGAATGGTGAAGCTGGGTTTTGAACGCAGGTCTGTCTGCTCTTTCCATCACTCCACAGATCTTGGGGAAGAGGGCAAATTCCTTCCCTGACTTCTGCTCCTCTCTACTGTCCTATCCTCTTGGCCCAGAGTCAGACACCTGTTGCCATTAGTATAACTGGGCATTTACTGTGTGTCAAGCACAGAGTGCTTTTCATAAATTGTTTCAGTTAGTCTTTAAGGAGACTGCAGGTCTTTGTGTAGGGATCTCATAAAGGGTCGGTTGGTCTGAAATGCTCAGTGACCCTGGGCGTGTGGGTGTGGCAGTCCAGCTTCTTAGTTCTTCCCTGCTATCACTGATGCTTGAGACCTTGGCATCTGTATGCGTCTTTCAGAATTATGGCACTTTCAGATGACGGACTGTCATCCAGCCATCACAAAGAACAAGGCAGGCGTTTATATACTGATATGGAAGGATTGCCTGGCAGTATTGGTAATCGGAAAAAGAAAGGGCAGAACACTGCCTACAGCGTGCTACAGATGGGTAAGCATACGCATTTGCCTCTGATAGTGAATAGACCTCTTATAGTTTACGCAAACAGCTGATAACAGTGACCCCTTCCCAGAGAATGAGATGCTGGGAGACCAGGAATGGGAGAAACACGTATTCATTCTGTACACATCTTTGGATTTTGTATTTGTTACCATATGGGTATAAATATTTCCTATTTCTTTTTTTTTTAAAGTAAAAATAGAAACTAGACCTTGGGGTGTGGAGATGGCTAGGTGACCCTGGTTGATGACCCCAAGCCCTTTTGGAGCTCCAGTTTCCTGATTTGTGAAATGAGGAATAAAAATCGTGTTGCAGATCTGCCTCACGCAAGAATCACATGCAGGAATAGCCACTAAGGGCTTAAGTAGTGCAGGAGAAATTGTTTGTTCACGATGAGTGTTACCTAACATTGTTATAGCTCCTTCTTGGTAGGGACGGGGAGTGGATATTCCATTTGTCTTGAGGAAACGTGGTCCAGATTCTGACATTCTCTTTGGCCCTAAGAGGAACTTCCTGCCTAGAGAGCACGGTCCTTCATTCCAGCTGCCTTTGGGAAGTGCTCTGCTTGGAACTAGCAAGAGGAAGGTGGTGAGGTGCCTAAATGCTGATTTTGCTGCTTCAGGAAAACTGGGACCTGAGAAAGGATTGTCTATCACTGGATAGCCTAGGCCCCAATGGCATCTGAATGCCTTGTAGTCTATAACCCCTTCTGACCTTGGAAACGCCAGGACCTAGATGAAGAGATTAGAAGAGCTCTAATGTCATCAGTCCAAGTCCCTTGTTTGATGGGTGGGTAAGAGGGCCGAGAGGAGCCCAAGTCTGCAGGACAAGTTAGTGACCATGCCAGGCCTGGAGCCCCCTTCTGAGTCCCAACTCAGGTTTTTCTCTGAACTTCCTAGGGATGCTGTCAGGTTAAATCTACCACTTTAACCAATACTGAGCTGTGAGCTTTATAGGAGTTTTTACTTATTCATTCACTCTGCACACTGATATTGAGGATCTGCTGCATATTAGGCCAGTGCAGGAGGCCCGGGGTGGAGGGCAGTACAAAGATGAGTTAGACTCATCCCTTCTCTGAGGCACTAACCAAGGGATGGGAGCAATGGAGGGAGGGGAATAAGTTCTACTTAAGAAGGAAGAACAAAGTCCTGGGAGTTCACAGAAAGGAGAGTTCACATGAGAACAGGAGGATCAGAGGGTGCTGTATGTTTGACCAGTATCATTCATTCATCCATTCCAGAAATAGTCTCTGGACGAAGGATGGATATAAACGCATATTGCCTCCTCTCTGTCTGCCAGATATAATGCTTCAAGTTTTCACATACATTATCTGATATAAAATTATAAAGAGACAACATAGAAGAAAGATCATAAACTTGATTATCCAACAAACCTGGATTTAAATCCTAGTACCACCAACTTTTTAGCTGTGAGACTTGGGAAAAATTCAGTTAACTTCTCTTAACCTGCTTCCTTATCTGTCAAATGGGGTTAATAATCAAAGAATTGTCCTGAGGATTGAAAGAGATGGTGTTTGTAAACCATTCCACATATGGCCTGGCACAGAGGAAGCACTCGAATAAAAGTGCTGGCTCTCTTCCCTTCCTGCATCCTAGAGAATTTTTTTTAGAGACAAATTATTGCCTCTCATAGTTTCTAGAATCAGGCTGTGTTCTCTGAAAAGACAGCACTAATCTAGTATAACACTTCTGAGACTTTGCTTCCCTAATCTTTCAGGATGAAATGATGGGTCCCTTTCCCCTCCATTTCATCAAAGCCATCCCATTGCGAGCTGGACTTAGTTCATGAGCCTGCCTCAAAGAAAACTCTGTACTGGGAAGTGTAACTGCCCTCTCTAACTTTCTATCCCAAATTCCAAAGGGATTTGGGCTTCTGTTTTCTCTGGAGCCAGAAGACCAAAGCTCCAGTGTGGCCTGGAATGTCATGCCAGGTCAGCCTCGGGCCCAGAAGGTCTATCCTACTCAGGGTACCGGTCTGGGGTATCGTTATGGGTTGAATGTGCCTTCCCCAAAGGATATGTTAAATCTCATATACCTCATATTTCCTCTTATTTGGAAATAGGGTCGTTGCTGATGGAATTAGCTAAGATGAGGTCATACTGGAGTAGGCTGAGCCCTTAATATAATGTGACTGGTGTCCTTATAAGAAGACCATGTGATGAGAACGCCATGTGACAACAGAGACAGACATTGGAGTATTGCAGCTGCAGGCCAAGGAGCCAAGGATGGTTGGCGACTGCCAGCAGCTTGGAAGAGGCGAGGAAGGATTCTCCCTTGCAGGTTTCAGAGGTAGAATGCTGCTGTAGACACCTTGATTTTAGATGCCTAACCTCTAGAACTATGAGACAATACATTTCAGGTTTTTTTTGGGGGGGTACGCGGGCCTCTCACTGTTGTGGCCTCTCCCGCTGCGGAGCACAGGCTCCAGACGCGCAGGCTCAGCAGCCACGGCTCATGGGCCCAGCCGCTCCGCGGCATGGGGGATCTCCCCGGACCGCGGCACGAACCCGCGTCCCCTGCATTGGCAGGCGAACTCTTAACCACTGTGCCACCAGGGAAGCCCTGTTTGTTTTTTAATTTAATTTTTCTTTTTTTATACAACAGGTTCTTACTACTCATCTATTTTACACATATTAGGGTATATAGAGTGTTCTTCCTATGTTTTCTTCTAAGAGTTTTATAGTGTCCAGTCTTAACGTTTAGGTCCTTAATCCATTTTGAGTTTATTTTTGTGTATGGTATTAGGGAGTGTTCCAATCTCCCAATACATCCCATCCCCTCCCCCAGCCCCACTTTCCCCGCTTGGTGTCCATATGTTTGTTCTCTACAGCTGTGTCTCTCTTTCTGCCTTGCAAACTGGTTCATCTGTACCATTTTTCTAGGTTCCACATATATGTGTTAATATACGATATTTGTTTTTCTCTTTCTGACTTACTTCATTCTGTATGACAGTCTCTAGGTCCATCCACATCTCTACAAATGACCCAATTTCGTTCCTTTTTATGGCTGAGTAATATTCCATTGTATATATGTACCACATCTTCTTTATACATTCGTCTGTCAGTGGGCATTTAGGTTGCTTCACTGACCTGGCTATTGTAAATAGTGCTGCAGTGAACATTGGGGTGCATGTGTCTTTTGGATTATGGTTTTCTCAGGGTATATGCCCAGTAATGGGATTGCTGGGTCATATGGTAGTTCTATTTTTAGTTTTTTAAGGAAGCTCCATACTGTTCTCCATAGTGGCTGTATCAATTTACATTCCCACCAACAGTGCAAGAGGGTTCCCTTTTCTCCACACCCTCTCCAGCATTTGTTGTTTGTAGATTTTCTGATGATGCCCATTCTAACTTGTGTGAGGTGATACCTCATTGTAGTTTTCTTTTTATAAATTTATTTATTTATTTACTTATTTTTGGCTGTGTTGGGTCTTCGTTGCTGTGCGCTGGCTTTCTCTAGTTGCGGCGAGTGGGGGCTACTCTTCGTTATGGTGCGCGGGCTTCTTATTGCGATGGCTTCTCTTGTTGTGGAACACAGGCTCTAGGCGCGCAGGCTTCAGTAGTTGTGGCGCATGCACTTAAGTTGCTCTGCGGCATGTGGGATCTTCCTGGACCAGAGATCAAACCCATGTCTCCTGCATTGGCAGGCAGATTCTTAACCACTGCGCCACCAGGGAAGTCCCCCTCATTGTAGTTTTGATTTGCATTTCTCTACTAATTAGTGATGTTGAGCAGCTTTTCATGTGCCTCTTGGCCATCTCTTTGTCTTCTTTGGAGAAATGACTATCTAGGTCTTCTGCCCATTTTTGGATTGGGTTGTTTGTTTTTTTGATATTGAGCTTCATGAGCTGCTTATATACTTTGGAGATTAATCCTTTGTCCATTGATTCATTTGCAAATATTTTCTCCCATTCTGAGGGTTGTTTTTCGTCTTGTTTATCGTTTCCTTTGCTGTGCAAAAGCTTTTAAGTTTCATTAGGTCCCATTTGTTTATTTTTGTTTTTATTTCCATTACTCTAGGAGGTGAGTCAAAAAAGATCTTGCTGTGATTTATGTCAAAGAGTGTTCTTCCTATATTTTCCTCTAAGAGAGTTATAGTGTCTGCTCTTACATTTAGGTCTTTAATCCATTTTGAGTTTAATTTTGTGTATGGTGTTAGTGAATGTTCTAATTTCATGCTTTTACATGTAGCTGTCCAGTTTTCCCAGCACCACTTACTGAAGAAACTGTCTTTTCTCCATTGTATATCCTTGCCTCCTTTGTCATAGATTAGTTGACCATCGGTGCATGGGTTTATCTCTGGGCTTTCTTGTTTTACATCTTTATTGGAGTATAATTGCTTTACAATGGTGTGTTAGTTTCTGCTTTATAACAAAGTGAATCAGTTATACATATACATATCTTCCCATTTCTCTTCCTTCTTGCGTCTCCCTGCCTCCTACCCTCCCTATCCCACCCCTCTAGGTGGTCACAAAGCACTGAGCTGATCTCCCTGTGCTATGCAGCTGCTTCCCATTAGCTATCTATTTTATGTTTGGTGGTGTATATATGTCCATGCCACTCTCTAGCTTTGTCACAGCTTACCCTGCCCCCTCCCCATATCCACAAGTCCATTCTCTGGTAGGTCTGTGTCTTTATTTCTGTTTACCCCCAGGTTCTTCATGACATTTTTTTAATCTTAAGTTCCATATATATGTGTTAGCATACGGTATTTGTCTTTCTCTTTCTGACTTACTTCACACTGTATGACAGACTCTAGGTCCATCCAACTCATTACAAATAGCTCAATTTCGTTTCTTTTTATGGCTGAGTAATATTCCATTATATATATATGTGCCACATCTTCTTTATCCATTCATCCGATGATGGGCACTTAGGTTGTTTCCATCTCCGGGCTATTGTACATAGAGCTGCAATGAACATTTTGGTACATGACTCTTTCTGAATTATGGTTTTCTTAGGGTATATGCCCAGTAGCGGGATTGCTGGGTCATATGGTAGTTCTATTTGTAGTTTTTTAAGGAACTTCCATACTGCTCTCCATAGTGGCTGTACCAATTCACATTCCCACCAGCAGTGCAAGAGTGTTCCCTTTTCTCCACACCCTCTCCATCATTTATTTTTCTACATGTTTTGATGATGGCCATTCTGACTGGTGTGAGGTGATATCTCATTGTAGTTTTGATTTGCATTTCTCTAATGATTAATGATGTTGAGCATTCTTTCATGTGTTTGTTGGCAGTCTGTATATCTTCTTTGGAGAAATGTCTATTTAGATCTTCTGCCCATTTTTGGATTGGATTGTTTGTTTTTTTGTTATTGAGCTGCATGAGCTGCTTATAAATTTTGGAGATTAATCCTTTGTCAGTTGCTTCATTTGCAAATATTTTCTCCCATTCTGAGTGTTGCCTTTTGGTCTTGTTTGTGGTTTCCTTTGCTGTGCAAAAGCTTTGAAGTTTCATTTGGTCCCATTTGTTTATTTTTGTTTTTATTTCCATTTCTCTAGGAGGTGGGTCAAAAAGGATCTTGCTGTGATTTATGTCATAGAGTGTTCTGCCTATGCTTTCCTCTAAGAATTAGATAGTTTCTGGCCTTACATTTAGGTCTTTAATCCATTTTGAGCTTATTTTTGTGTATGGTGTTAGGGAGTGATCTAATCTCATACTTTTACATGTACCTGTCCAGTTTTCCCAGCACCACTTATTGAAGAGGCTGTCTGTCCTTTCTCCAGTGTACATTCCTGCCTCCTTTAGCGAAGATAAGGTGACCATACGTGCGTGGGTTTATCTCTGGGCTTTCTATCCTGTTCCATTGATCTATCTTTCTGTTTTTGTGCCAGTACCATATTGTCTTGATTACTGTAGCTTTGCAGTATAGTCTGAAGTCAGGGAGCCTGATTCCTCCAGCTCCGTGTTTCATTCTCAAGATTGCTTTGGCTATTCAGGGTCTTTTGTGTTTCCATACAAATTGTGAAATTTTTTGTTCTAGTTCTGTGAAAAATGCCAGTGGTAGTTTCATAGGGATTGCATTGAATCTGTAGATTGCTTTGGGTAGTAGAGTCATTTTCACAATGTTGATTCTTCCAATCCAAGAACTTGGTATATCTCTCCATCTCTTTGTATCATCTTTAATTTCTTTCATCAGTGTCTTATAATTTTCTGTATACAGGTCTTTTGTCTCCTTAGGTAGGTTTATTCCTAGATATTTTATTCTTTTTGTTGCCATGGTAAATGGGAGTGTTTTTTGATTTCACGTTCAGATTTTTCATCATTAGTGTATAGGAATGCCAGAGATTTCTGTGCATTAATTTTGTATCCTGCTACTTTACCAAATTCATTGATTAGCTCTAGTAGTTTTCTGGTAGCATCTCTAGGATTCTCTGTTTATAGTATCATGTCATCTGCAAACAGTGACAGCTTTACTTCTTCTTTTCCGATTTGGATTCCTTTTATTTCCTTCTCTTCTCTGATTGCTGTGGCTAAAACTTCCAAAACTATGTTGAATAAGAGTGGTGAGAGTGGGCAACCTTGTCTTGTTCATGTTCTTACTGGAAATGCTTTCAGTTTTTCACCATTGAGGACGATGTTGGCTGTGAGTTTGTCATATATGGCCTTTATTATGTTGAGGAAAGTTCCCTCTATGCCTACTTTCTGCAGGGTTTTTATCATAAATGGGTGTTGAATTTTGTTGAAAGCTTTCTCTGCATCTATTGAGATGATCATATTGGTTTTCTCCTTCAATTTGTTAATATGGTGTATCACACTGATTTATTTGCATATATTGAATAATCCTTGCATTCCTGGAATAAACCCCACTTGATCATGGTGTATGATCCTTTTAATGTGCTGTTGGATTCTGTTTGCTAGTATTTTGTTGAGGATTTTTGCATCTATGTTCATCAGTGATATTGGCCTGTAGTTTTCTTTCTTTGTGACATCCTTGTCTGCTTTTGGTATCAGGGTGATGGTGGCCTCGTAGAATGATTTTGGGAGTGTTCCTCCCTCTGCTATATTTTGGAAGAGTTTAAGAAGGATAGGGGTTGTCTCTTCTCTAAATGTTTGATAGAATTCGCCTGTGAAGCCATCTGGTCCTGGGCTTTTGTTTGTCGGAAGATTTTTAATCACAGTTTCAATTTCAGTGCTTGTGATTGGTCTGTTCATATTTTCTATTTCTTCCTGTTTCAGTCTTGGCAGGTTGTGCACTTCTAAGAATTTGTCCATTTCTTCCAGGTTGTCCATTTTATTGGCATAGAGTTGTTTGTAATAATCTCTAATGATCTTTTGGATTTCGGCAGTGTCAGTTGTTACTTCTCCTTTTTCATTTCTAATTGTATTGATTTGAGTCTTCTCCCTTTTTTTCTTGATGAGTCTGGCTAATGGTTTATCTATTTTTTTTATTGTCTCAAAGAACCAGCTTTTAGTTTTATTGACCCTTGCTATCGTTTTCTTCATTTCTTTTTCATTTATTTCTGATATGATTTTTATGATTGCTTTCCTTCTGCTAACTTTGGGGGTTTTTTGTTCTTCTTTCTCTAATTGCTTTAGGTGCAAAGTTAGTTTGTTTATTCGAGATGTTTCCTGTTTCTTAAGATAGGATTTTATTGCTATAAACTTCCCTCTTAGAACTGCTTTTGCTGCATCCCATAGGTTTTGGGTCGTCGTGTCTCCATTCTCATTTGTTTCTAGGTATTTTTTTATTTCCGCTTTGATTTCTTCAGTGATCACTTCATTATTAAGTAGTGTATTGTTTAGCCTCCATGTGTTTGTATTTTTTACAGTTCTTTTCCTGTAATTGATATCTAGTCTCATAACGTTGTGGTTGGAAAAGACACTTGATACAATTTCAATTTCCTTAAATTTACCAAGGCTTGATTTGTGACCCAAAATATGATCTATCCTGGAGAATGTTCCATGAGCACTTGAGAAAAATGTGTATTCTGTTGTTTTTGGATGGAATGTCCTATAAATATCAATTAAGTCCATCTTGTTTAATGTAGAATTTAAAGCTTGTGTTTCCTTATTTATTTTCATTTTGGATGATCTGTCCATTGGTGAAAGTGGGGTGTTAAAGTCCCCTACTATGAATGTGTTACTGTCTATTTCCCCTTTTATGGCTGTTTGTATTTGCCTTATGTATTGAGGTGCTTCTATGTTGGGTGCATAAATATTTACAATTGTTATATCTTCTTGGATCTATCCCTTGATCATTATGTAGTGTCCTTTGTCTCTTCTAATAGTCTTTATTTTAAAGTCTATTTTGTCTGATATAAGAATTGCTACTCCTGCTTTCTTTTGGTTTCCATTTGCATGGAATATCTTTTTCCATCCCCTTACTTTCAGTCTGTATGTATCTAAGTCTGAAGTGGGTCTCTTGTAGACAGCATATATATATGGGTCTTGTTTTTGTATCCATTCAGCCAATCTGTGTCTTTTGGTGGGAGCATTTAGTCCATTTACATTTAAGGTAATTATCAATATGTATGTTCCTATTCCCATTTTCTTAATTGTTTTGGGTTCGTTATTGTAGGTCTTTTCCTTCTCTTGTGTTTCTTGCCTAGAGAAGCTCCTTTAGCATTTGTTGTAAAGCTGGTTTGGTGGTGCTGAACTCTCTCAACTTTTGCTTGTCTGTAAAGGTTTTAATTTCTCCATCAAATCTGAATGAGATCCTCGCTGGGTAGAGTAATCTTGGTTGTAGGTTTTTCCCTTTCATCACTTTAAATATATCCTGCCAGTTCCTTCTGGCATGCAGAGTTTCTGCTGAACGATCAGCTGTTAACCTTATGGGGATTCCCTTGTGTGTTATTTGTTGTTTTTCCCTTGCTGCTTTTAATATGTTTTCTTTGTATTTAATTTTTGACAGTTTGATTAATATGTGTCTTGGCATATTTCTCCTTGGATTTATGCTGTATGGGACTCTCTGTGCTTCCTGGACTTGATTAACTATTTCCTTTCCCATATTAGCAAAGTTTTCAAGTATAATCTCTTCAAATATTTTCTCAGTCCCTTTCCTTTTCTCTTCTTTTGGAACCCCTATAATTCGAATGTTGTTGTGTTTAATGTTGTCCCAGAGGTCTCTGAGGCTGTCCTCAGTTCTTTTCATTCTTTTTTCTTTATTCTGCTCTGCAGTAGTTATTTCCATTATTTTATCTTCCAGGTCACTTATCCGTTCTTCTGCCTCAGTTATTCTGCTATTGATCCCATCTAGAGTATTTTTAATTTCATTTTTTGTGTTGTTCATCGTTGCTCATTTCATCTTTAGTTCTTCTAGGTCCTTGTTAAATGTTTCTTGCATTTTGTCTATTCTATTTCCAAGATTTTGGATCATCTTTACTATCATTATTCTGAATTCTTTTTCAGGTAGACTGCCTATTTCCTCTTCATTTGTTAGGTGGTGGGTTTTTATCTTGCTCCTTCATCTGCTGTGTGTTTTTCTGTCTTCTCATTTTGCTTATCTTACTGTGTTTGGGGTCTCCTTTTTGCAGGCTGCAGGTTCGTAGTTCCCGTTGTTTTTGGTGTCTGTCCCCAGTGGCTAAAGTTGGTTCAGTGGGTTGTGTAGGTTTCCTGGTGGAGGGGACTAGTGCCTGTGTTCTGGTGGATGAGGCTGGATCTTGTCTTTCTGGTGGGCAGGTCCACGTCTGGTGGTGTGTTTTGGGATGTCTGTGGACTTATTATGATTTTAGGCAGCCTCTCTGCTAATTGGTGGGGTTGTATTCCTGTCTTGCTAGTTGTTTGCCATAGGGTGTCCAGCACCGTTGCTTGCTGGTCGTTGAGTGAAGCTGGGTGCTGGTGTTGAGATGGAGATCTCTAGGAGATTTTCGCCATTTGGTATAATGTGGAGCTGGGAGTTCTCTTGTGGACCAGTGTCCTGAAGTCGGCTCTCCCACCTCAGATGCACAGAACTGACTCCTGGCTGCAGCACCAAGAGCCTTTCATCCACACGGCTCAGAGTAAAAGGGAGAAAAAGAAAGAAAGAAAGAAAGAAAGAACAGAGAGAGAGAGAGAGAGAGAGAGCAAGAGAGAGAGAGAGAGGGAGAGAGGGAGAGAGGGAGGGAGGGAGGAAGGAAGGAAGGAAAGAAGATAAAATAAATTAAGATAAAATAAAGTTATTAAAATAAAAAATAATTATTAAGAAAAAAAATGTTTTTAACAAGAAACAAACAAACAAAAACGGATGGATAGAACCCTAGGACAAATGGTGGTAGCAAAGCTATACAGACAAAATCTCACATAGAAGCATACACATACACACTCACAAAAAGAGGAAAGGGGGAAAAATAATAAATCTTGCTCTCAAAGTCCACCTCCTCAATTTGGGATGATTCGTTGTCTATTCATGTATTCCACAGATGCAGCGTACATCAAGTTGATTGTGGGGCTTTAATCCGCTGCTTCTGAGGCTGCTGGGAGAGATTTCCCTTTCTCTTCTTTGTTCTCATAGCTCCCGGGGCTCAGCTTTGGATTTGGCCCCGTCTCTGCGTGTTGGTCACCGGAGGGCATCTGTTCTTTGCTCAGACAGGACGGCGGTAAAGGAGCAGCTGACTCGGGGCCTCTGGCTCACTCAGGACGGGGGGAGGGAGAGGTACGGAGTGCGGGGTGGGCCTGTGGCGGCAGGGGCCAGCGTGATGTTGCGCCAGTCTGAGGCGTGCCGTGCGTTCTCCTGGGGAAATTGTCCCTGGATCCCGGGACTCTGGCAGTGGCGGGCTGCACTGCACAGTCTCCCAGGAGGGGGGTGTGGATAGTGACCTGTGCTCGCACACAGGCTTCTTGTTGGCGGCAGCAGCAGCCTTAGCGTCTCATGCCCGTCTCTGGGGTCCGCGCTGTTAGCCGCGGCTTGCGCCCTTCTCTGGAGCTCCTTTAAGCAGCGCTCTTAATCTCCTCTCCTCACGCACCAGGAAACAAAGAGGGAAGAAAAGTCTCTTGCCTCTTCGACAGGTCCAGACTTTTCCCCGGACTCCCTCCCGGCTAGCCGTGGTGCAGTAACCCCTTCAGGCTGTGTTCACGCTGCCAGTCCTCTCCCTGCGCTCCAACCGAAGCCCGAGCCTCAGCTCCCAGCCCCGCCTGCCCTGGCGGGTGAGCGGACAAGCCTCTCTGGCTGGTGAGTGCCCATCGGCACCGATCCTCTGTGTGGGAATCTCTCCGCTTTGCCCTCCGCACCCCTGTGGCTGTGCTCTCCTCCGCAGCTCCCAAGCTTCCCCCCTCCGCCACCCACAGTCTCTGCCCGCGAAGGGGCTTCCTAGTGTGTGGAAACCTTTCCTCCTTCACAGCTCCCTCCCACTGGTGCAGGTCCCGTCCCTATCCTTTTGTCTCTGTTTATTCTTTTTTATTTTGCCTTACCCAGGTACGTGGGGACTTTCTTGCCTTTTGGGAGGTCTGAGGTCTTTTGCCAGCATTCAGTAGGTGTTCTGTAGGAGTTGTTCCATGTGGATATGTATTTCTGGTGTATCTGTGGGGAAGAAGGTGATCTCCTCGTCTTACTCTTCCGGCATCTTGTATCTCTCGGTTTTCTATCCTGTTCCATTGATCTATATTTCTGTTTTTGTGCCAGTACCATACTGTCTTGATTACTGTAGCTTTGTAGTATAGTCTGAAGTCAGGGAGTCTGATTTCTCCAGCTCCATTTTTTCCCTCAAGATTGCTTTGGCTATTTGGAGTCTTTTGTGTCTCCATACAAATTTTAAGATTTTTTGTTCTGATTCTGTAAAAAATGCCATTGGTAATTTGATAGGGATTGCATTGAATCTGTAGATTGCTTTGGGTAGTATAGTCATTTTCACAATATTGATTCTTCCAGTCCAAGAATGTGGTATATCTCTTCATCTGTTTGTGTCATCTTTGATTTCTTTCATCAGTGTCTTATAGTTTTCTGCGTATCGGTCTTTTACCTCCTTAGGTAGGTGTATTCCGAGGTATTTTATTCTTTTTGTTGCAGTGGTGAATGGGATGTTTCCTTAATTTGTCTTCTGATCCTTTGTTGTTAGTGTATAGGAATGCAAGAGATTTCTGTGCATTAATTGTGTATCCTGCAACTTTACCAAATTCATTGATTAGCTCTAGTAGCAATCTGGTGGCATCTTTAAGATTCTGTAATTTTGTATCATCTGCAAACAGTGACTATTTTACTCCTTCTTTTCCAATTTGTATTCCTTTTATTTCTTCTTCTTCTCTGATTGCTGTGGCTAGGTCTTCCAAAACTATGTTGAATAAGAGTGGCAAGAGTGGACATCCTTGTCTTGTTCCTGATCTTAGAGGAAATGTCTTCAGTGTTTCACCATTGAGAATGATGTTTGCTGTTTGTCATATATGGCCTGTATTATGTTGAGGTAAGTTCCCTTTATGCCCACTTTCTGGAGAGTTTTTATCATAAATGGTGTTGAATTTTGTCAAAAGCTTTTTCTGCATCTACTGAGATGATCATATGGTTTTAATTCTTCAGTTTGTTAATATGGTGTATCACATTGATTTATTTGCATATGTTGAAGAATCCTTGCATCCCTGGGATAAATCCCACTTGATCATGGTGTATGATCCTTTTAATGTGTTGTTGGATTCTGTTTGCTAGTATTTTGTTGAGGATTTTTGCATCTATATTCATCAGAGATACTGGTCTGTAATTTTCTTTTTTTGTAGTATCTTTGTGTGGTTTTGGTATCAGGGTGATGGTGGCTTCATAGAATGAATTTGGGAGTGTTCCTTCCTCTGCAATTTTTTGGAAGAGTTTGAGAAGGATGGGTGTTAGCTCTTCTCTAAACGTTTGTTAGAATTCCCCTGTGAAGCCATCTGGTCCTGCACTTTGGTGTGTTGGAAGATTTAAAATTACAGTTTCAATTTCATTACTTGTAATTGGTCTATCCATATTTTCTGTTTCTTCCTGGCTCAGTCTCGGAAGGTTATACCTTTCTAAGAATTTGTCCATTTCTTCCAGGTTGTCCATTTTTTTGGCATAGAGTTGCTTGTAGTAGTCTCTTAGGATGCTTTGTATTTCTGCCATGTCCATTGTAACTTTTCCTGTTTCATTTCTAATTTTATTGATTTGAGTCCTCTCCCTTCTTTTCTTGATGATTCTGGCTAAATGTTTATCAATTTTGTTTATCTTCTCAAAGAACCAGCTTTTAGTTTTATTGATCTTTACTATTGTTTTCTTTGTTTCTATTTCATTTATTTCTGCTCTGATCTTTATGATTTCTTTCCTTCTACTAACTTTGGGTTTTGTTTGTTCTTCTTCCTCTAGTTCCTTTAGGTGTAAGGTTAGATTGTTTATTTGAGATTTTTCTTGTTTCTTGAGGTAGGATTGTATTGCTATAAATTTCCCTCTTAGAACTACTTTTGCTGCATCCCATAGGTTTTTGATCTTTGACTTTTCATTGTCATTTGTTCCTAGGTATTTTTAAATTTCCTCTTTGATTTCTTCAGTGATCTCTTGGTTATTTAGTAATGTATTGTTTAGCCTTCCATGTGTTTGTATTTTTACTTTTTTTTTGGCCTGTAATTGATTTCTAATCTCATAGCATTGTGGTTGGAAAAGATGCTTGATATGATTTCAATTTTCTTAAATTTACCAAGGCTTGCTTTGTGACCCAAGATATGATCTATCCTGAAGAATGTTCCATGTGTACCTAAAAAGAAAGTGTAATCTGCTGTTTTCGGGTGGAATGTCCTATAAATATCCATTAAATCTATCTGTTCTATTGTGTTATTTAAAGCTTGTGTTTCCTTATTAATTTTCTGTGTGGATGATCTGTCCATTGGTGTAAGTGAGGTATTAAAGTCCCCTGCTATTTTTGTGTTATTGTCGATTCCCTGTTTTATAGCTGTTAGCATTTGCCTTATTATTATTTTTAAAGTTTTTATTGGAGTATAATAGCTTTATAATGGTGTGTTAGTTTCTGCTTTATAACAAAGTGAATCAGTTATACGTATACATATATCCCCATATCTCTTCCCTCTTGCATCTTCCTCCCTCACACCCTTCCTATCCCACCCTTCTATCTGGTCACAAAGCACTGAGCTGATCTTCCTGTGCTATGTGACTGCTTCCGATTAGCTATTTTACATTTGGTAGTGTATATATGTCCATTTATACACTACCACTCCCTCACTTTGTCCCAGCTGACCCTTCCCCCTCCCTGTGTCCTCAAGTCCATTCTCTAGTAGGTGTGCGTCTTTATTCCTGTCTTGCACCTAGGTTCGTCATGACCATTTTTTTTTTTTGTAGATTCCATATATGTGTTAGCATACGGTATTTGTTTTTCTCTTTCTGACTTACTTCACTCTGTATGACAGACTCTAGGTCCATCCACCTCACTACAAATAACTCAGTTTCTTTTTATGGCTTAGTAATATTCCATTGTATATATGTGCCACATCTTCTTTATCCAGTCATCTGTCGATGGACACTTAGGTTGCTTCCATGTCCTGGCTATTGTAAATAGAGCTGCAATGAACATTGTGGTACATTACCCTTTTTGAATAATCGTTTTCTCAGGGTATATGCCCAGTAGTGGGATTGCTGGGTTGTATGGCAATTCTATTTTAAGTTTTTAAAGGAAGCTCCATACTGTTCTCCATAGTGGCTGTATCAATTTACATTCCCACCAACAGTGTATGAGAGATCCCTTTTCTCCACACCCTCTCCAGCATTTATTGTTTGTGGATTTTTTGATGATGGCCATTCGGACTGCTGTGAGATGATATCACATTGTAGTTTTGATTGCATTTCTCTAATGATTAATGATGTTGAGCATTCTTTCATGTGTTTGTTGGCAACCTGTATACCTTCTTTGGAGAAATGTCTATTTAGATCTTCTGCCCATTTTTGGATTGCGTGTCTGTTTCTTTGATATTGAGCTGCATGAGCTGCTTGTAAATTTTGGAGATTAATCCTTCGTCAGTTGTTTCATTTGCAAATATTTTCTCCCATTCTGAGGGTTGTCTTTTGGTCTTGTTTATGGTTTCCTTTGCTGTGCAAAAGCTTTTAAGTTTCATTAAGTCCCATTTGTTTATTTTTGTTTTTATTTCCATTTCTCTAGGAGGTGGGTCAAAAGGATCTTGCTATACTTTATCTCACACAGTGTTCTGCCTATGTTTTCCTCTAAGAGTTTGATAGTGTCTGGCCTTACACCTAGGTCTTTAATTCATTTTGAGTTTATTTCTGTGTACAGTGTTAGAGAGTGTTCTAATTTCATTCTTTTACATGTACCTGTCCAGTTTTCCCAGCACCACTTATTGAAGAGGCTGTCTTTTCTCCATTGTATATTCTTGCCTTATCAAAGATAAGGTGACTATATGTGCGTGGGCTTATCTCTGGGCTTTCTATCCTGTTCCATTGATCTATATTTATGTTTTTGGGCTGGCACCATACTGTCTTGATTACTGTAGCTTTGTAGTATAGTCTGAAGTCCAGAAGCCTGATTCCTCCAGCTCTGTTTTTCTTTCTCAAGATTGCTTTAGCTATTCGGGGTCTTTTGTGTTCCTATACAAATTGTGAAATTTTTCGTTCTAGTTCTGTGAAAAATGCCTCTGGTATTTTGATAGTAATTGCATTGAATCTGTAGATTGCTTTGGGTAGTATAGTCATTTTCACAATGTTGATTCTTCCAATCCAAGAACATGGTATATCTCTCCATCTATTTGTGTCATCTTTAATTTCTTTCATCAGTGTCTTACAATTTTCTGCATACAGGTCTTTTGTCTCCTTAGCTTGGTTTATTCCTAGGTATTTTATCCTTTTTGTTGCAGTGGTAAATGGGAGTGTTTCCTTAATTTCTCTTTCAGATTTTTCATCATTAGTGTATAGGAAGGCAAGAGATTTCTGTGCATTTATTTTGTATCCTGCTACTTTACCAAATTCATTGATTAGCTCTAGTAGTTTTCTGGTAGCATCTTTAGAATCCTCTATGTATAGTATCATGTCATCTGCAAACAGTGACAGCTTTACTTCTTTTCCGATTTGGATTCCTTTTATTTTCTTTTCTTCTCTGATTGCTGTGGCTAAAACTTCCAGAACTATGTTGAATAATAGTGGTGAGAGTGGACAACCTTGTCTTGTTCATGTTCTTACTGGAAATGGTTTCAGTTTCTCACCATTGAGGACGATGTTGGCTGTGGGTTTGTCATATATGGCCTTTATTATGTTGAGGTAAGTTCCCTCTATGCCTACTTTCTGCAGTGTTTTTATCATAAATAGGTGTTGAATTTTGTCAAAAGCTTTCTCTGCATCTATTGAGATGATCATATTGATTTTCTCTTTAAATTTGTTAATATGGTGTATCACATTGATTGATATGCATATAATGAAGAATCGTTGCATTCCTGGGATAAACCCCACTTGATTATGGTGTATGATCCTTTTAATGTGCTGTTGGATTCTGTTTGCTAGTATTTTGTTGAGGATTTTTGCATCTATGTTCATCAGTGATATGGGTCTGTAATTTTCCTTTTTCGTGACATCTTTGTCTGGTTTTGGTGTCAGGGTGATGGTGGCCTTGTAGAATGAGTTTGGGAGTGTTCCTCCCTCTGCTATATTTTGGAAGATTTTGAGAAGGATAGGTGTTAGCTCTTCTCTAAATGTTTGATAGAATTCACCTGTGAAGCCATCTGGTCCTGGGCTTTTGTGTGTTGGAAAATTTTTAATCACAGTTTCATTTTCAATGCTTGTGATTGGTCTGTTCATATTTTCTATTTCTTCTTGGCTCAGTCTCTAAAGGTTGTGCATTTTTAAGAATTTGTCCATTTTTTCCTGGTTGCCATTTTATTGGCATATATTTGCTTGTAGTAATCTCTCATGATCCTTTGTATTTCTGCATTGCCAGTTGTTCCTTCCCCTTTTTCATTTCTAATTGTATTGATTTGAGTCTTCTCCCTTTTTTTCTTGATGAGTCTGGCTAATGGTTTATCATTTTTGTTTATCTTCTCAAAGAACAAGCTTTTAGTTTTATTAGTCTTTTCTATTGTTTCATTTATTTCTTTTTCATTTATTTCTGCTCTGATCTTTATGATTCTTTACTTCTGGTAACTTTGGGTTTTTTTTGTTTTCTTTCTCTAATTGCTTTAGGTGTAAGGTTAGGTTGTTGATTTGAGATGTTTCTTGTTTCTTAAGGTTGGATTGTATTGCTATAAACTTCCCTCTTAGAACTACTTTTGCTGCATCCCATAGGTTTTGGGTTGTCGTGTTTTCATTGTCATTTGTTTCTCGGTATTTTTTGAATTACTCTTTGATTTCTTCAGTGATCTCTTTGTTATTAAGTAGTGTATTGTTTAGCCTCCATGTGTTTATATTTTTTACAGGTCTTTTCCTGTAATTGATATATAGTCTCATAGCGTTGTGGTCAGAAAAGATACTTGATATGATTTCAATATTGTTAGATTCACCAAGGCTTGACTTGTGACCCAAGATATTATGTATCCTGGAGACTGTTCCATGAGCACTTGAGAACAAAATGTATTCTGTTGTTTTTGGATGGAATGTCCTATAAATATCAATTAAGTCCATCTTCTTTAATGTAGAATTTAAAACCTGTGTTTCCTTATTTATTTTCATTTTGGATGATCTGTCCATTGGTGAAAGTGGGGTGTTAAAGTCCTCTACTATGCCCTTTTATGGCTGTTAGTATTTGGCTTATGTATTGAGGTGCTTCTATGTTGGGTGCATAAATATTTACAATTGTTATATCTGCTTCTTGGATTGATCCCTTGATCATTATGTAGTGTACTTCTTTGTCTCTTGTAATAGTCTTTGTTTTAAAGTCTCTTTTGTCTGATATGAGAATTCCTACTCCAGCTTTCTTTTGATTTCCTTTTGCATGGGATATCGTTTTCCATCCCCTCACTTTCAGTCTGTATGTGTCCCTAGGTCTGAAGTGGATCTCTTGTAGACAGCATATATATGGGTCTTGTTTTTGTATCCACTCAGCAGTCTATGTCTTTTGGTTGGAGCATCTAATCTATTTACATTTAAGGTAATTATCGATATGTATGTTCCTATTCCCATTTTCTTAATTGTTTTGGGTTTGTTATTGTAGGTCTTTCCCTTCTCTTGTGATACCTGCCTAGAGAAGTTCCTTTAGCATTTGTTTTAAAGCTGGTTTGGCTGTGCTGAATTCTCTTAGCTTTTGCTTCTCTGTAATGGTTTTAATTTCTCTATCAAATCTGAATGAGATCCTTGCTGGATAGAGTAATCTTGGTTGTAGGTTTTTCCCTTTCATCACTTTCAATATGTCCTGATACTCCCTTCTGGCTTGCAGATTTTCTGCTGAAAGATCAGCTGTTAACCTTATTGGGATTCTCTTGTATGTTTTTTTTCCCTTGCTGCTTTTAATATTTTTTCTTTGTATTTAACTTTTATAGTTTGATTAATATGTGTCTCAGTATGTTTCTCCTTGGATTTATGCTGTATGGGACTCTCTTTGCTTCCTGGGCTTGATTAACTATTTCCTTACCCATGTTAGGGAAGTTTTCAACTATAATCTCTTCAAATATTTTCTCAGTCCCTTCCTTTTTCTCTTCTTCTTCTGGGACCCCTATAATTCGAATGTTGGTGCATTTAATGTTGTCCCAGAGGTCTCTGACAGTGTCCTCAATTCTTTTCATTCTTTTTTCTTTATTCTGCTCTGCAGTAGTTATTTCCAATATTTTATCTTCCAGGTCACTTATCCGTTTTTCTGCATCAGTTATTCTGCTATTGATCCCTTCTAGAGAATTTTTAATTTCAGTTATTGTGTTGTTCCTCATTGTTTGTTTGCTCTTATTTCTTCTAGGTCCTTGTTAAACGTTTCTTGTATTTTCTCCATTCTATTTCCAAGATTTTGGATCATATTTACTATCATTATTCTGAATTCTTTTTCCAGTAGACTGCCTATTTCCTCTTCATTTGTTAGGTCTGGTGGGTTTTTACCTTGCTCCTTCATCTGCTGTGTGTTTCTTTGTCTTCTCATTTTGCTTAACTTACTGTGTTTGGGGTCTACTTTTCACAGGCTGTATGTTCATATTTTCCTTGTTTTTCGTGTCTGCCCCCAGTGGCTAAGGTTTGTTTAGTGGGTTGTGTAGGCTTCCTGGTGGAGGGGAGTAGTGCCTGTGTACTGGTGGATGAGGCTGGATCGTGTCTTTCTGGTTGGCAGGTCCATGTCTTGTGATGTGTTTTGGGGTGTCTGTGAGCTTATTATGATTTTAGGCCGCCTCTATGCTAATGGGTGGTGTTGTGTTCCTGTCTTGCTAGTTGTTTGGCATAGGATGTCCAGCACTGTAGCTTTCTGGTCGTTGAGTGAAGCTGGGTCTTGGCATTGAGATGGAGATCTCTGGGAAATTTTCGCCATTTGTTATTATGTGGAGCTGGGAGGTCTCTGGTGGACTGATGTCCTGAACTGGGCTCTCCCACCTCAGAGGCACAGCCCTGATGTCTGACTGGAGCACTAAGAGCCTGTCATCCACATGGCTCAGAATAAAAGTGAGAAAGAAAGAAAGAAAAAGATAAAATAAAATAAAAAGTTATTAAAATAAAAACCAATAAATAATTATTTTTAAAAAATTAAAGTAATTAAAAAAAAGAAAGAAGGAACGATGAGAACAACCAAACCAAAAAACAAATCCACCAATGATAACAAGCGCTGAAAACTGTACTAAAAAAAAAAAAAAAGGACCGACAGAACCCTAGGACAAGTGGTAAAAGCAAAGCTATACCGACAAAATCACACACAGAAGCATACACATACACACTCACAAAAAGAGAAAAAGGCAAAAATATATGTATATCATTGCTCCCAAAGTCCACCTCCTCAATTTGGGATGATTCGTTGTCTATTCAGGTATTCCACCGATGCAGGGTACATCAAGTTGACTGTGGAGATTTAATCCACGGCTCCTGAGGCTGCCGGGAGAGATTTCCCTTTCTCGTCTTTGTTAGCACAGCTCCTGGGGTTCAGCTTTGGATTTGGCCCCGCCTCTGCATGTAGGTCATTTGAGGGCATCTTTTCTTCACTCAGACAGGACGGGGTTAAAGGAGCAGCTGATTCCGAGGCTCTGGCTCACTCGGGCTGGGTGGAGGGAGGGGCACGGAGTGCGGGGCGAGCCTGCGGCAGCAGAGGCCATCGTGACGTTGCACCAGCCTGAGGTGCGCTGTGCGTTCTCCTGGTGAAGTTGTCCCTGGATCACAGGACCCTGTCAGTGGCGGGCTGCACAGGCTCCCGGTAGGGATGTGTGTGTGGATAGTGACCTGTGCTCGCACACAGGCTTCTTGTTGGCGGCAGCAGCAGCCCTAGCGTCTCATGCCCGTTTCTGGCGTCCACGCTGACAGCTGCGGCTCACGTCTCTGGAGCTCCTGTAAGCAGCGCTCTGAATCCCCTCTCCTCGCACACCAGGAAACAAAGAGGCAAGAAAAAGTATCTTGCCTCTTTGGCAGTTCCAGACCTTTTCCCAGACTCCCTCCTGGCTAGCTGTGGTACACTAGCCCCCTTCAGGCTGTGTTCACGCAGCCAACACCAGTCCTCTCCCTGGGATCCCACTGAAGCCGGAGCCTCAGCTCCCAGCGCCCACCCGTCCCGGCTGGTGAGCAGACAAGCCTCTCGGGCTGGTGAGTGCTGGTCGACACCTATCCTCTGTGTGGGAATCTCTCCGCTTCGCCCTCCGCACCCCTGTTGCTGCGCTCTTCTCCGTGGCTCTGAAGATTCCCCGCTCTGTCACATGCAGTCTTCACCCACAATGGGCCTTCCTAGTGTGTGGAAACCTTTCCTGCTTCACAGCTCCCTCCCGCTTGTGCAGGTCCCGTCCCTATTATTTTGTCTCTGTTTTACCTTTTCTCTTTTGCCCTACCCAGGTATGTGGGGAGTTTCTTGCCTTTTCGGAGGTCTGAGGTCTTGTGCCAGCGTTCAGTAGGTGTTCTGTAGGAGTTGTTCCACAAGTAGATGTATTTCTGATGTATTTGTGGGGAGGAAGGTGATCTCCACATCTTACTCTTCCACCATCTTGAAGCTCCTCCTAGCATTTGGCTTATGTATTGAGGTGCTCCTATGTTGGGTGCATATATATTTATAATTGTTATTTCTTCTACTTGGATTGATCCCTTGATCATTATGTAGTGTCCTTCCTTGTCTCTTGTAACATTCTTTATTTTAAAGTCTATTTCATCTGATATGAGTATTGCTACTCCAGCTTTCTTTTGATTTCCATTTGCATGAAGTATCTTTTTCCATCCCCTCATTTTCAGTCTGTATGTGTCCTTAGGTCTGAAGTGGGTGTCTTTTAGACAGGATTTAGATGGGTATTGTTTTTGTATCCACTCTGTGAGCCTGTGTCTTTTGGTTGGAGCATTTAATCCATTTACATTTAAGGTAATTATTGATATGTATGTTCCTATTACCATTTTCTTAATTGTTTTGGGTTTGTTTTTGTAGGTCCTTTTCTTCTCTTGTGTTTCCTACTTGGAGAAGTTCCTTTAGCATTTGTTGTACAGCTGGTTTGGTGGTGCTGAATCCTCTTAGCTTTTGCTTGTCTGTAAAACTTTTGATTTGTCTGTCAAATCTGAATGAGATCCTTGCCAGGTAGAGTAATGTTGGTTGTAGGTTCTTCTCTTTCATCATTTTAAATATATCATGCCACTTTCTCTGGCTTGAAGAGTTTCTGCTGAGAAATCAGCTGTTAACCTTATGAGAGTTCCCTTGCATGTTATTTGTCATTTTTCCTTTGTTGCTTTTAATAATTCTTCTATGTCTTTAATTTTTGTCAGTTTGATTACTGTGTGTCTCAGCCTGTTTCTCCTTGGGTTTATCCTGCCTGGGATGCTCTGAGCTTCCTGGACTTGGGTGGCTATTTCCTTTCCCATGTTAGGGAAGTTTTTGACTATAATCTCCTCAAATATTTTCTCAGGTCCTTTTTCTCTCTCTTCTTCTTCTGGGACCCCTATAATGCGAATGTTGTTGTGTTTAATGTTGTTCCAGACGTCTCTTAGGCTGTCTTCATTTCTTTTCATTCCTTTTTTGTTTATTCTGTCCCACAGCAGTGAATTCCACCATTCTGTCTTCCAGGTCACTTATCCATTCTTCTGCCTCAGTTATTCTGCTATTGATTCCTTTTAGTGTATTTTTCATTTCAGTTATTGTATTCTTCATCTCTGTTTGTTTGTTCTTTAATTCTTCTAGGTCTTTGTTAAACATTTCTTGCATCTTCTCTATCTTTGCCTCCATTCTTTTTCCAAAATCCTGGATCATCTTTACCATCATTATTCTGAATTCTTTTTCTGGAAGGTTGCCTGTCTCCACTTCATTTAGTTGTTTTTCTGGGGTTTTATCTTGTTCCTTCATCTGGTATATAGTCTTGTGCCTTTTCATTTTGTCTATCTTTCTGTGAATGTGGTTTTCATTCCACAGGCTGCAGTATTGTAGTTCTTCTTGCTTCTGCTGTCTGCCCTCTGGTGGATGAGGCTATCTAAGAGGCTTGTGCAAGCTTCCTGATGGCAGGGAGTGGTGGTGGGTAGAACTGGGTGTTGCTCCAGTGGGCTGAGCTCAGTAAAACTTTAATCCGCTTGTCTGCTGATGGGTGGGGCTGATTTCCCTTCCTGTTGGTTGTTTGGCCTGAGGTTAGCCAGCACTGGAGGCTGTAGGCTCTTTGGTGGGGCTCATGGTGGACCCTGGAAGTGCTCACACCAAGGAGTACTTCCCAGAACTTCTGCTGCCAGTGTCCTTGTCCCCATGGTGAGACACAGCCACCCCCTGCCTCTGCAGGAGACCCTCCAACACTAGCTGGTACTTCTGGTACAGTCTCCTGTGGGGTCACTGCTCCTTCCCCCTGGGTCCTGATGCACACACTACTTTGTGGGTGCCCTCCAAGAGTGGAGTCTCTGTTTCCCCCAGTCCTGTTGAAGTCCTGCAATCAAATCCTGCTAGCCTTCAAAGTCTGATTCTCTGGGAATTCCTCCTCCCATTGCCAGACCCCCAGGTTGGGAAGCCTGACATGGGGGTCAGAACCTTCACTCCAGTGGGTGGACTTCTGTGGTATAAGTGTTCTCCAGTTTGTGAGTCACCCACCCAGCAGTTATGGGATTTGATTTTATTGTGATTGTGCCCCTCCTACCATCTCACTGCGGCTTCTCCTTTGTCTTTGGATGTGGGGTATCTTTTTCGGTGAGTTCCAGTGTTTTCCTGTTAATGATTATTCATCAGTTAGTGGTGATTCCCATGCTCTTGCAAGAGGGGGTGAGCGCATGTCCTTCTACTCCACCATCTTGATCCAATCTGCCCACCTTTCCTTGATTATTATTTTTTTCTTTGAAAACTGATCCCTTGCTAAAATATAGTTTTGAGCATGGTAAAATCACTACTGTCATATGAATGTAACGTAAACGCGTGTGGAAGATTTTATTTTTAACTTACTAATTAATAAGGGGACTAATAAATTAATGCGATTCACAGATTAAATGTGAATTTGACTTATAGATATTTATATTCTCTTTCAGACAAAATCTATGTGGATCACTATGAGCAGGAATTATTTGCACTGACCTGGACAGGAAACATTTGCATTACCAGTAGTTTTCTACAAGTGAAATTTTATCCCCCACGGAGTTGTAAGATAGCTTAGTCAATCAAACACAATCAAAGGGGTATAGTATCTGATAACCTTTGGGTCATGAGACAATGTTTGGAATTCAACTGAAAGAACACCCAGTAATCTCTTTTGCCCATTTCCAGTGTTTGACAGAATTTCATGGTAGGCTTTTAATGTGAGCAATGCAAAAGGGTTTTTATCCATGAGATATATAGAACGCCTATATATTACTAAGAAAGAGACAACTGACCGAAAAGAAAGATGGGAAAAGGATGTTAAACATGCAATTTACAAAATATCCAAGAAAAATGAAAAGAGGCTCCACCTCATTAGTAATCAAAGAAATGCAAATTGAAACTACCATGAGATACTATTTCACACCTACATGGTAAAATTTGTAATAATTTAAAAGTCAAGCATCAGCAAGAATGTGGAGTCCCAGGAATTCTCATATACTGGTGGTAGGAGTTTGAATTGGTAAGCTCACTTTGGAAGGAATTTTGGCAAAAGCTAGTTAAGTTGAAGATGTGTGTACCCTATGACAAGAGTAGGTACATTCCCCAGAGAAACTCTTGTACACATCCATAGAGAGACATGTACAAAAATGGTCATGGCAACCTTATCTGTAAGAGCGAATCACTAGAAATAACCTAAATGTCCATCATTTCATAGAGAAAATAAATGGTATTGTATTTCTGTATTCATACAATTAATACTATGCAGCATTAAAATAAATGAAGTTGAGTTATATATAGCAATATGGATACATCCCAAAAACGATGTTGAATGAAAGAAGCAAGTTGTAGAAGAATCAGTGCAACTTGTTAAAGGTTTAAAACATGTGAAAACAGTATTACTACTTGACAAGGACATATGTGATAAAAGTGTATAAACGTGTGAAAGAGAATGACACATACAAACTTCAGGGCAGTGGTTTCCTCTGGGATGCAGGGAAGGGAGTGAGATTAGGGAGGGTGACATCAATGGTATCTGAAATGTTTTAATTTTTAATACAAGTGAGGGATATGAGGATGTTTGTTATACTGTCTTTTGATACTTTTATATGCCTGAAATAATAATAATACTTGTACTTCATTTCCCTATGGTTTAATAATTGAGAAAATAAAGCTTTTCCCCTCACAGTTAGAAAAAAATTGCACTTCTCTAAAGAACCTCTAAACTACTTGACAAATGAAACAAAAGCAATTAGTTGGCCCTTTTTGAGAGTCAGTCCAGTGTACGCATTATTCCTTGGAATTTGGATCTTAATTTGAGTGCAGAGGAAGCCACTGAAAGGTAGTTAGCTGAGGGGTGATCTCATTCTTGGCTTGCAAGGACTTTTGGAACTTGCTTCCTTCTTTCTTTCCCATCCTCATCTGCCTGCCCCAGCTTCAGTTTTTCTTCTCGTAACTTCACACTTCTGGTAGGTACATGCTGCTACTTCACACCACAGTGCAGTTGCTCATGGTTTCCTTTGCTTATGACACCTTTCTCCCTCTTTCTTTTTGGTTAACCAACCCATGCTCTTCCTTCCACAGCCAGCTCAGGCAATGTTCTCTTTCCCTTAGGAAGTTTTCCTTGTTCTCTTAAGATGAGTTATGTTCACCTCTGAATTCCCAGAGCTCCCTTGGATATTTGTGTCAAAACGTATTCCGTCTTTGCCATTCCAGCTCTCAGCAAAGTGCCTGAGTTAGACGTTTAGGAAAGAGGAGTGCTGTTTGAGGAAGAATGTGTAAACTGTGTGTTTGCTCAAGCCCTCCCCACACTACTGGTTTCTAATAATGGCTCAATGGTCATAAAGTAACATTTCAATGTGAATTAGCTCCTCTCAGCTTTTATAAGACTTGGTTAAGAACTTGGAAAAGAGACTCTAAGAAAGGGGTAGGATGGGGTGGAGGGGAGGAGTGAGGTTCAGAAGATCACAGTGCTGGGTCTGGACCCATTGCCACTCAGCAAGCTGGAGATGGGGTGGATAAGAACACAAGTCTCTCAACTCCAGGCCAGTGCTTGTCCTTTTGTTCTCCCTTCTGTGGCTTGAGAAAACAGCTGCTCTCTATCATCTTATTCAAATCTCTTGCAATACTTGAAACAGGAAATGACTCTCCAGTTCTGGGTAGTGAACCTGGGTCGCTGAAGCAGGTGGCTTGGAAGAACCTAAGATAAGAGGCACCGGAGAATGGACAAACCTCAGGAAAGCAATATTAAACTTGAACAGGGTCTCAGAAAGGTTTCTGTAGTTGAATCAAGTTATACCAAGTTTGGCTCCAAAGGTCTAGTGACTCTTCTAAACATACACACACATCTGGATATTGGATTGAATCCCAGTAGATCCATCCTTGAGGATCATCTAGGGACAGACTTTTGCTCAAAAAAGAAAGAAAAGAATGATGAATTATCACATAGATGATGTGGTCAGGTGTTCATCATTAGAAGGCACAATAAGACAGGGGCCATATACAAGATAAGGCTTCCATATCATCAAGAGAAATGTGGATGGTTGTACTTAATTATCTTTGAATCTCAGGGCCAAACCAAGGCCTGGAATATGGCAAGTTTTCACTAAGTTTTGCTCAATGAAGGGATGAACTATGGAGAAATCTCATGACTGGAGAAAGCCTTATCAGTCACATCTCATAAATCTGGTTTGGAAGATTGTTGGTGACAAAATAATAAACAAGACTTCCTGCAAAACAAGACTTTTGACATCAAGCTGACCAGAAACATGCCAGATCCATATTACCAGCTGGATTAAAACCAAGGAAAGGCTCAACAGCATTTTTAGTGGTTAAGAATTAGGGTTTTTAGGCTATGATGGTGGCTTTCCAGCAGTGCCCAATTTAACCATCCCTTTCCCCCATAGAAATACTCCCAAACACAAAATAAGACTTAAAGTTGCAACAGTCTGGAAGGAATGACTTCCATGAATAATTTGCAGGTCTTTGGGATGTTTTTTTCTCTGACCACATCATTGATGGGGTGAGGTTGAGAAATAACTTACTTTGACTTCAAAAAAAGAACTACAGGGGCTTCCCTGGTGGCACAGTGGCTGAGAGTCCGCCTGCTGATGCAGGGGACGCGGGTTTGTGTCCTGGTCGGGGAAGATCCCACATGCTGCAGAGTGGCTAGGCTCGTGAGCCATGGCCGCTGAGCCTGTGCGTCTGGAGCCTGTGCTCCACAGCGGGAGAGGCCACAACAGTGAGAGGCCCACGTACCGCAAAAAAAAAAAAAAAAGAACTACAGCACTAGGCTGGAATGTCTACCTCTGTCCCAGAGTGTCTGGCCTCCCATTGCTTGGGAACAGCCTTCTGAAGTAGGCACTCACTTCCCACTGTTCCCACTGTCCTCCCTGGCTCTCTTTCTCCATCCATTTGGTAACTATTACTCCCAATGATGTACCATCCTGGGAAGGCAAGTTGGCAGTGGGAAGAGCATAGGAGGAAGTGTTTTAGGAATGCAGCACTCTGGGGAAAATGCTTAATTAGGGCTAGACATTTGAATTTTTATAAATTTTTCTTTTTGTATTATTTTAATTTACCATTGCAAGCACTAATACTATTTAACATTTATATCTAACTACAGAGCAAAGGGAGGTGAGTGTCTGAGTATAAAACTGATAGCTAATGTCTTTATAGCCCTCTAGAATTTGAAAGATAATTTCAGACTATTTCAATCCCCCACCCCACCTTTGCCGTCACCGCCAACAAGCTCACATATAAGCACTCATTCCCCCTTTCCCTGACCACGTAGCCATCATCCTCTCAGCCACCCTGTGGAGATAGGTAGTGTTATAATCTCTGCTTTGTAAGTGAGAGGACTGAGGCTTAGGGATGTCAGTAACACAGTTGTTATGGACTGAATTTTGTACCCTCTGAAATTCATATTTTTAATCCCTAACCCAGAAAGTGATGTTATTAAGAGGTGGGGCCTTTGGGAGACAATTAGGTTTAGATGAGGCCATAAGAATAGGGCCCCATGATGGGATTAGTGCCCTTATAAGAAGAGGAATAGATTAGAGTGAGAGGGCTGTCCACCATGTGAGGACACAGCAAGCAGCAGTCATCTGCAAGCCAGGAAGATGGTCTTCAAAAGAACCAAACCTTACTGGTCCCTTGATCTTAGACTTCTCAGCCCAAAGAACAGTGAGAAATCAATCTTTGTTGTTAAAGTCACTCAGTCAGTGGTATTTTGTTATAGCAGCCTGAACTAAGATGCAAGTTCTTAGACCTAGAAGAATTAAAGACCTAGAAGAATTAAAGAACAAACAGAGATGAACAATACAATAACTGAAATGAAAAATACACTAAAAGGAATTAATAGCAGAATAACTGAGGCAGAAGAACGGATAAGTGACCTGGAAGACAGAATGGTGGAATTCACTGCCGTGGAACAGAATAAAGAAAAAAGAATGAAAAGAAATGAAGACAGCCTAAGAGACCTCTGGGACAACATTAAATGCACCAATATTTGTATTATAGGGGTCCCAGAAGGAGAAGAGAGAGAGAAAGGACCAGAGAAAATATTTGAAGAGATTATAGTCGAAAATTTCCCTAACATGGGAAAGGAAATAGCCACCCAAGTCCAGGAAGCCCAGCGAGTCCCATACAAGATAAACCCAAGGAGAAACACGACTAGACACATAGTAATCAAACTGGCAAAAATTAAAGACAAAGAAAAATTATTGAAAGCAGCAAGGGAAAAATGACAACATACAAGGCAACTCCCATAAGGTTAACAGCTGATTTCTCAGCAGAAACTCTACAAGACAGAAGGGAGTGGCATGATATACTTAAAGTGCTGAAAGGGAAGGACCTATAACCAAGATTATTCTACCTGGCAAGGATCTCATTCAGATTCGATGGAGAAAGCAAAAGCTTTACAGACAAGCAAAAGCTAAGAGAATTCATCACCACAAAACCAGCTGTACAACAAATGCTAAAGGAACTTCTCTAAGTGGGAAACACAAGAGAAGAAAAGGACCTACCAAAACAAACCCAAAACAATTAAGAAAATGGTAATAGGAACATACATATCGATAATTACCTTAAACGTGAATGGATTAAATGCTCCAACCAAAAGACACAGGCTTGCTGAATGGATACAAAAACAAGGCATATATATATGTTGCCTACAAGAGACCCACTTCAGACCTAGGGATACATACAGACTGAAAGTGAGGGGATGGAAATAGATATTCCATGCAAATGGAAATCAAAAGAAAGCTGGAGTAGCTATACTCATATCAGATAAAATAGACTTTAAAATAAAGAATGTTACAAGAGACAAGGAAGGACACTACATAATGATCAAGGGATCAATCCAAGAAGAAGATACAACAATTATAAATATATATGCCCCCAACATAGGACCACCTCTGTACATAAGGCAACTGCTAAGAGCTATAAAAGAGGAAATTGACAGTAACACAATAATAGTGGGGGACTTTTAACACCTCACTTACACCAATGGACAGATCATCCAAAATGAAAATAAATAAGGAAACAGAAGCTTTACATGAAACAATAGACCAGATAGATTTAATTGATATTTATAGGGCATTCCATCCAAAAACAGCAGATTACACTTACTTCTCAAGTGCACATGGAACAGACTCCAGGATAGATCACATCTTGGGTCACAAATCAAGCCTCAGTAAATTTAAGAAAATTGAAATCATATCAAGCATCTTTTCTGACCACAGTGCTATGAGATTAGAAATGAATTACAGGAAAAAAAAACCCGTAAAAAACACCAATACATGGAGGCTAAACAATACGTGACTAAATAACCAAGAGATCACTGAAGAAATCAAAGAGGAAATCAAAAAATACCTAGAGACAAATGACAATGAAAACACGATGATCCAAAACCTATGGGATGCAGCAAAAGCAGTTCTAAGAGGGAAGTTTATAGCTAAAGAAGCCTTCCTCAAGAAACAAGAAAAATCTCAAGTAAACAATCTAACCTTACACCTAAAGGAACTAGAGAAAGAAGAACAAATAAAACCCAAAGTTAGCAGAAGGAAAGAAATCATAAAGATCAGAGCAGAAATAAATGAAATAGAAACAAAGAAAACAATAGCAAAGATCAATAAAACTAAAAGCTGGTTCTTTGAGAAGATAAACAAAATTGATAAACCATTAGCCAGACTCATCAAGAAAAAGAGGGAGAGGACTCAAATTAATAAAATTAGAAATGAAAAAGGAGAAGTTACAACAGACACCAAATTATGATAAAAACTCTCCAGAAAGTGGGCATAGAGGGAACCTACCTCAACATAATAAAGGCCATATACGACAAACCCACAGCAAACATCATTCTCAATGGTGAAAAACTGAAAGCATTTCCTCTAAGATCAGGAAGAAGACAAGGATGTCCACTCTCGCCACTATTATTCAACATAGTTTTGGAAGTCCTAGCCATGGCAATCAGAGAAGAAAAAGAAATAAAAGGAATACAAATTGGAAAAGAAGTAAAACTGTCACTGTTTGCAGATGACATGATACTATACATAGAGAATCCTGAAAATGCCACCAGAAAACTACTAGAGCTAATCAATGAATTTGGTAAAGTTGCAGGATACAAAATTAATGCATAGAAATCTCTTGCATTCCTATACACTAATGATGAAAAATCTGAAAGAGGAATTATGGAAACACTCCCATTTACCATTGCAACAAAAAGAATAAAATATCTAGGAATAAACCCACCTAGGGAGACAAAAGACCTGTATGCAGAAAACTATAAGAAACTGATGAAAGAAATTAAAGATGATACCAACCGATGGAGAGATATACCATGTTCTTGGATTGGAAGAATCAATATTGTGAAAATGACTATATTACCCAAAGCAATCTACAGATTCAATGCAATCCTTATCAAATTACCAATGGCATTTTTTACATAACTAGAACAAATCATCTTAAAATTTGTATGGAGACACAAAAGACCACGAATAGCCAAAGCAGTCTTGAGGGAAAAAAAATGGAGCTGGAGGAATCAGACTCCCTGATGTCAGACTATACTGCAAAGCTACAGTAATTAAGACAATATGGCACTGGCACAAAAAACATAGATCATAGATATCATAGATCACATAGATCATAGATCACAAAAAACATAGAAACATAGATCAATGGAACAAGATAGAAAACCCAGAGATAAACCCATGCATCTATGATCAAGTAATCTATGACAAAGGAGGCAAAGATATACAATGGAGAAAAGACAGTCTCTTCAATAAGTGGTGCTGGGAAAACTGGACAGCTACATGTAAAAGAATGAAATTAGAACACTCCCTAACACCATACAGAAAAATAAACTCAAAATGGATTCAAGACCTAAACATAAGACCAGACACTATAAAACTCTTAGGGGAAAACATAGGAAGAACACTCTTTGACATAAATCACAGCAAGATCTTTTTTGACTCACCTCCTAGAGTAATGGAAATAAAAACAAAAATAAACAAATGGGACCTAATGAAACTTAAAATCTTTTGCACAGCAAAGGAAACCATAAATACAACAAAAAGACAACCCTCAGAATGGGAGAAAATATTTGCAAATGAATCAATGGACAAAGGATTAATCTCCAAAATATATAAACAGCGCATGCAGCTCAATATTAAAGAAACAAACAACCCAAACCAAAAATGGGCAGAAGACCTAAATAGACATTTCTCCAAAGAAGACATACAGATGGCCAAGAAGCACATGAAAAGCTGCTCAACATCATTAATTATTAGAGAAATGCAAATCAAAACTACAATGAGGTATCACCTCACACCAGTTAGAATGGGCATCATCAGAAAATCTACAAACAACAAATGCTGGAGAGGGTGTGGAGAAAAGGGAACCCTCTTGCACTGTTGGTGAGAATGTAAATTGATACAGCCACTATGGAGAACAGTATGGAGGTTCCTTAAAAAACTAAAAATAGAACTGCCATATGATCCAGCAATCCCACTACTGGGCATATACCCAGAGAAACCATAATTTAAAAAGACACTTGCACCCCAATGTTCATTGCAGCACTATTTACAGTAGCCAGGTCATGGAAGAAACCTAAATGCCCATTGACAGACAAATGTGTAAAGCAGATGTGGTACATATATACAGTGGAATATTACTCAGCCATAAAAAGGAATGAAATTGTGTCATTTGTTGAGACTTGGATGGATCTAGAGACTGTCATACAGAGTGAAGTGCGTCAGAAAGAGAAAAACAAATATCGTATTTTAACACATGTATGTGGAACCTAGAAAAATGGTACAGATGAACCAGTTTGCAGGGCAGAAGTGAGACACAGAGGTAGAGAACAAATGCATGGACACCAAGGGGGAAAACCACGGTGTGGTGGGGATAATGTTGTGCTGAATTAGGCGATTGGGATTGACATGTATACACTGATGTGTATAAAACTGATGACTGATAAGAACCTGAAGTACAATAAAACAAACAAACAAAAAACAACTAATACTAAACTTTCTTTGTGTTATTTGTATGGAAATATGTTAATATAAATGTTTCAGACATTACATGAAATTTCTAAAAAAGAAAGAAAAAAAAGTGTATTAAAAGTTAAGAAATACCAAAACAGAGTGACAAAATTTCATCTATTTTAAATGGTTATATTTAACAAATTAGCATCTTTAATACCCAAACCACATTTCATTACTGTAATCTGTTTTGTTTCTCAGCCTGCAAAAAGTGTAACAATTGAAATATTTTTGACCAACGTGAAATCTTAGATATTTTTGTGCAAAATAATGTCATTTAAAATTTTCAAGGAGACAGTTTTATACCAGTAAAAACAAAAGTAAATAAACAGATTGTGAGTGGTGTATAGTTATGGTCCTACAACTGTACAATTTAAAGATAATTAGCAGATTTATAAAAAAATACTATTTTATGTTATACTACAGGTGATATGGACTGGTAATATGACACAAATGGAGAAATGTGGTAAGCAACTTTTGCAGTGCTGTCAATGTACTTCTGTGGCTGTGTGTCAGGCCCAGGGCAAAAGGCTCTCCAGATTGGCATTAATTAGCTTTGTGGCTCTCTAACTGTGTCATGACCTCCTTGGCCTTGTTTTCATCAGCAAAACAGATGGCTGAATGTTGGACATCCATATCCATCATCTCATTGCTCACCAGAGCTATTATTTCCCTCATTTGGCTGGCTGGGCTAGTGACTCTTTACATCTTCATCTGCAATTGTGACGGACTGGATAGGATAAACTGTAGTGTTTTACTAGGTCAAAGAGCCCATTAGCTGTTTTATAGAAAATGTATAACTGAATTGAAAAAAATTGTCGTCTCATGCTGCTGCTGCTACTACTACTATTATACCACCACGACCACCACCACAGTAATGCATGCCCAAGTGAAACCAAGCTGTTCAACCCATGAGAGCAGCCTAACCTCATTGAGGGCAGCACACCTGCCCATAAGCTGCCCTCTATGGGCTCATTTACAACCTCCAAACCAAACTCATAACCTCATGACAGCAATAACTAAACCATTAGGAAATATTTTCTCTGGCACTGGCCGTACCACTGAAGAGGTACCCACAAAGACTTTGAAAATAAGAGGAGGAGGGTTGTCTTCTGAGGGTTTGACTATAAATCAAAACATTGTGGACACAAATATGCAAAAGCCACCTTTGAAAAGTAGGCTGACTCTAGGACCAGAAGACAACCAACATAGTTAAAAAAGAATGTACCAGCTGTAAGAGGGTCTGCAAGTCAAAGAACATAAATAAAAATGAGTCACTGAGGAAGTGTGCACTCCAGCTCGATTCAGGAGAGCTACCTAGATCTATGAAGTCAAGTGCCCATGTGTTGACTGATGCTGCCCATGTGATGCTGATGCTGTTTTCTGTGGGCAGTGGTGTCTTATGGTATCTCATTTAATATCCAAAACAGCCCTAGGAGAAAGTTATCACTACCACCATTTTATAGATAAGGAAACTGAACTGAGAATCAGAAAGGATGGGGTCACAGAATGGGTGATACTGGAACCCAAATCAGATGCAGGCCATGGTACTCTTGAGGCTTTGCTCCTAACTGCAGAGAGCACTGCTGGAATGGTCATGGGGCCACCTATGCTCTCCCTTAGGCTAGTCTCCAAAGGAGATACAATTTCTTTAAAAATTTTTTTTTTGTTTTTTCTTTGGGTTTTATTGCAATATAGTTGACATACATCACTGTATGAGGTATACAGCATAATGATTTGACTTACATACATCACAACATGATTACTACATAGGTTTAGTGAATATTCATCATCTCATATAGTTACAAAATTAAAGAAATTAAAAAATATATTTTTCTTGTGATGAGAACTCAGGATTTACTCTTTTAACAACTTTCGTATATAATGTACAGCAGTGTTAATTACATTTATTATGTTGTACATTACTTCCCCAGGACTTATTTGTCTTATAACTGGAAGTTTGTACCTTTTGACTGCCTTCATCCAATTCCCTCACCTTCAATAACCACAAATCTGACCTCTTTTTCTCTGATTTTTGTGTCTGTGTTTGTAACCACAAAAATTATCTTCTTCTATGAGATTTTTTTGTTTCTTTGCTTTTGAACTGACATACAACACTATGTTAGCTCTTAATATACAACAAAGTGATTTGATAATATATATTTCAAAATGATCATCATGATAAGTCTAGTTACCATCTGTCACAATACAAAGATATTACATAGCTATTGACTATACTGACAATTCCTCTGTGAGGCCATTGATCCTGGACTATCAGATGGTTTATTGATGTGGTATATATATGCAGTGGAATATTACCCAGCCATAAAAAAGGATGAAATTCTACCATCTGCAACAACATGGATGGCCCTGGAGAGTATTATGCTTAGTGAAATAAGTCAGACAGAGAAAGACAGATACTATATGTTATCACTTATATGTGGAGTCTAAAAATTAAAACAAGTGAATGAACATAGCAAAACAGAAACAGACTCATAGCTGTAGAGAACAGGCTGATGGTTACCAGTAGGGAGAGGAAGGTCGGGGGAGGGGTGGGATAGGGGTAGGGGATTGAGAAGTACAAGCTGCTAGGTATAAATTGGATGGGCTATAGGGATGTATTGCATAGCACAGGGAGATATGGCCATTATTTTGGAGTGACTTAAATGGAGTATAATCTATAAAATTGAGTCATTATGTTTTACACCTGAAATTAATATGATGTTGTAAATCAACTGTACTTCAATTAAAAAAAATTCAACAGGAAAAAAACTCATTCCCAAATGGCTTCTTGGTGAATAGTAGGTGCTTTGGACTGAGTTATATCTCCCTACCCCCAGATTCATATGTTGAAGCCCTAACCCCCAATGTGATAGTATTTGGAGGTGGGGCCTTTGGGAAATAATTAAGTTTAGATGAAGTCATGGGGGCGGGTGGCTGATGGTGGGATTAGTGTCCTTATAAGAAGAAACACCAGAGAGCTTTCTTTCTCTCTCTTTACCATGTGAGGACACAGCGAGAAGGTGGACATCTGCAAGCCAGGAAGAGAGCTCTCATTGGGAATTGAATCAGCCAGAACCTTGATCTTGGATTTCCCAGTTTCCAGAACTGTGAGAAATAAATCCCTGTCGTTTAAGCCACCCAGTCTATGGTATTTTGTTATGGCAGCCCAAGCTGACTAACACCATAGCAAACCGCTCAAGAGCATGGCCTCTTTGGTCTTTGAAGGGAATATTTCTCTAGGGGGAAAACTGATGACAGGGAACCTTTGAATCATCCCCCTACTGTTCTTTGTGGTTCTGACCCTCTGTTTATCAAGCATCCTTCTGGAGGTGGGTCAGAGGAGAAAACGAGCAGTTCCGTGTCCATTGTCAATAAATTCAAGGGTATTAGGGTTTATACATCAGTCTCATGGGCTTGGTCAGCCTAGGTCCTCCCCCACCCCCTCTGCCCTGCCATATTGTACATATACCAAGGGAATGGAAGGCACTGTGTGTGAGCCTTCTGGGCTAGTCAGTCTTACTTCCATGTTAGTGTCCTGACTGCTTTTAAAAAGTAAGGGAACCTCCATGCTATGCTCACTCCTTTGCTTGCTATTCCAGTCCTCGAAACTTTTCTCTGCCCAAAGGCAGACTGCACTCCAGCCAGTGATAACGATGCTGGCAATGATGATGAAAATAGATTTTACTGAGTCTTTTGTACTTGGCAATTCAATTCACTTTAAACAAACAAAACCAAGACTATTAAGCCTAGAGGCTCTGGGGAAAGCTGTCTGCAGAAGATGATGTGTAATCATCTAAATTTTGAAGAATGGATGGGAAAAAGAGAGAAAAAAAATTCCAGGTAGAGGGAACTGCACAGGCAAAGGTTTGGAAGTTTGATCTAGAAAAAGTGAATTCTGGGAACTCAGTTTGGTATGACTGAGGCAAAATGGAACACCAGCTTTGGCAAGAGAAGTGTGCAGACAGTTGCTTTTGCTGGGGAAGTGATGGACGAGGTGCTCAAAGAGGGAGCTGGTGAGGTAGAAGCATCATCTTCCACATCCCCCCATTCTGCCAGATGCTTTCTGGGCACCCGCCTTCCCACTGACATAACTGTGACTTGATTCTTGTGTGGGATGCAATAGTTGAGCTCAATGGAATTGCCCTTTTGATTAAAGCAAAAAAGTTCCACTCTGGACACTGGGTTAAATTGGACCTTGTGCTGTTCTCATTGTAGGAAAAAAGGCGGCAATACAGTGAGGTGAAAAGAAGACAGGTGAGAGAAGTAAGATTTTTTATTTGAGTGCCAGCAGCAGCTAAGCCCATGGCAGATCCATTATCCACATTGTGTCATTTCATCTTGGAACCTCAGCAGTTTGAAACACTATTTATGGTTGAGGATATTCAGAGAACTTAAGGGGCTTCTTGCCTGGGGGAGGAAGTAGTGGAAACTGGATTTTAACCAGGATTTGTCTCACTCGGTTTTCTCAGGATGTTTGACTCTTTAAGAGGTCTGAGTTGACATTCTTGTTTGGTAAACAAAGTGCTGTGTGGATGGAGTGAGTTACTCACCCTCTCTGAGCCTCAGTTTCTGGATCTATATATCTGTATCCTTATAGGTTGTGCCCATTCACTCCTATTCTTCCCTTTGGATTCTTACAGAAATCTGATTTTCCTAACTCATGGCAGTCCTTTAAAAACACAGTGTGCTTTCCCTGAATATTCTCACTTTCAGCCTAAAAATTCTTCTTTCAATTGCTTTTTTTCCTCCCTGCTTTTTGATTCTTCACAGTGAATCATGCAGTTGCTCCAAAAGCTAATGATTTCTCAGGTTGCATTGAAAGAAGTATAGTGCCTGAATTAAAGGAGGGGAAAAGTTTCTTCTGGTCATACGACCTCTGGAATCAAAGATTCAGCTCTGAGACTATGAGATATGAAGGAACCAGATGAATAAGTGTGCATTAGAAAAGGATCTTCCATAGAACTGGTCTTGCTGATAGAGGAATGTAGAAGTAAAATGAACCTCTCTTTATTCCTTTAAGTAGCTTTCTCCAGATTCCCATTCAAAACTGTAATCTTAGAGGGCACATGAAATCTCACAGTGAACTTCAGCAACTTCAAGGCTGCAAAGGGATACAGCTGAGAGGCTGGGGAATATGTGGTAGGGAGGGTCTAAATCCTGACCAAAGGTGCAGAGATTTTCATGAGCTCTCATTCAACTTCTGGCAGCAGGTCTTTTAGCTGGAAAATGGGTCGATATCAAGGAATATCCAACACTCACTGGGGCATGAACTAGGTTCTATTATTAGCTGGGCATGAACTTGAGCAAATGCTTTTTCTTCTTTGGACTTCTGTTTCTTCGTTTGCCAAATGCAGGCATTAGACCAGACTCTGGGAAGGCCAACTGGTTGCATCACATAAACATGGCAACTACGTGAAGCATCATGTTGAGAAGAAGTATGAGACTGTGTCTGGGCTCAACAATAAAGAGCTTTGTGAGTGATGAGTGATATTAGTCAGGACAGCAAGTGACAGAAATCCATATGCTATAAATAAAAAGAACGTACTGGCTCATTAACAGGGGCGCCTGCAGGGAGAACTGCCCGAGACGCAAGGGCACACATGTTGTTGGAGCTCTCCTCTCTCCCTCCTTTGGCTCTGTCTGCCTTTGGTTGGCTCCTTTGTCCACAAAGGCTATTTTTATTGGGTGGGCAGTATGGCTGCTGGCAGTCCCAGACATGCACATGCTTCTACCTTAGCAAACGCCAGGGAAAGAGACAACTTTCCAGTTAACTTTGGTAGAAAAGTCCGGGGTGGCTTCTGATTGGCTAGGTTTGGGTAATTTGTCCATATCCAAACCAAACAGTATGGCCAGGAGAGAGGGTACTTTGGCTAGTCCTGGGTCACATGTTCTCAGTCTTTGGAGCACTGTGATTAACAGCCCCACCTAGACTTCATAGAATGAGGAGGTGCATTCTGTCTTGTCTGTAAAGCTTTTGATTTCTCCATCAAATCTGAATGAGAGCCTTGCTGGATAGAGTATTCTTAGTTGTAGATTTTTCCCTTTTATCACTTTAAATACATTGTGCCACTCCCTTTTGGTCTGCAGACTTCCTGCTGAAAAATCAGCTGATAGCTTTATGGGAGTTCCCTTGTATGTTGTTTGTTGCTTTTCCCTTGCTGCTTTTAGTATTCTCTCTTTATCTTTAACTTTGATCATTTTGACTACAGTGTGTCTTCGTGTGTTCCTCTTTGGGTTAATCCTGTACGGGACTCTCTGTGCTTGCTTCCTGGACTTGGGTGACTGTCTCCTTTCCCAGGTTAGGGAAGTTTTCAGCTATTGTCTCTTCAAATATTTTCTCAAGCCCTTTCTCTCTCTCTTCTCCTACTGGGGCCCCTGTAATGCAAATATAAGTGTACCTGATGTTGTCCCAAAGGTCTCTTAAACTGTCTTCATTTCTTATCATTCTTTTTTCTTTTTTCTGTTCAGTGGCAGTGATTTCCACTCCTCTGTCTTCTAGGTCACTGATCAATTCTCCTGTATCATTTAGCTTACTATTGATTCCTGCTGGTGTATTTTTGATTCCAGTTACTGTATTCTTCAATTTTGTTCGGTTGTTCTTTATATTTTCTAACTCTGTTACAAACTTCTAACTCCTTGCTCTGTGCATCCATTCTCCTCCTGAGTTCTTTGAATGTCTTTATGATCATTACTCTGTTGATTGCCTATCTCTACTCCACCTAGTTCTTCTTTTGAGGTTTTATCTTGTTCCTTCTTTTGGAACAAATTCCTCTGCCACCTCATTTTGTCTAAGTTGCTATTTGTAGTTTTATGTATGTGACAGGTTAGTTCCATTTCTTGACCTTGGAGAGGTGCCCCTCTGTAGGAGATGTCCTATGCGTCCCAGCAGTGCCCTCCCCTCTCATCACCCAAGCTCTATGCTCTAGGGGTTCCCCCTAAGAGGGCTCTGTGTGTCCTTCTGTTGTGGCGGGCTGACCCTGTGGGTGGTCTGGTGGGCTTGGATGGCCCCTAGCCTGGCTGGTTGCCAGGCCCTGCCTTGTGTGAATGCTGCTGGCTGCTGTTTAACAGGGCCTGATCTCGAAGTGGCTGTTGGTGGAATCTTAGGGGACCCTGGGCTAGTGCTGGCTCACTTGTGGGCAGAGTCAGAGTCCCAAAGACTCTGAGGCTGTTGCCCACCCACTGGCAGGTGAAAACAGGTCCTGGGGTTAGTGCCGGACTTCTGGCAGCAGAGCTGGTTCCTGGTGTCTGGCTGCAGGGCCCAGGGATCCCACAGCTCATTTCAGATCGTTCATGGGGTGGCTGGGGCAGTTCCTGACACAGTTGGGTATGGGGTCTGTGGTGTCCTGGAGGTTGTGTTGGCCTGCTAGTGGGCAGGGCAAGGGCTCAGCTGGTCCCAGGGTAGGGTCTGGGCTATGTTGTGGGATCATAGTTTTCTTGCTTCTGGTGTCTGCCCCTGGTGGGTGAGACTGGTCTAGAGGCTTGTGCAGGCTTCCTGGTGGGAGGTGCTGTTGCCTGCCCACTGGTGGGTGGATCTGGGTCTTGACCCTCAGATAGGCAGGGCTGTGTCTAGGGACATGTCTAAAGGTAACTATGGGCTGTTTAGTCTTTAGGCAGCCTATCTGCTGATGGGTGGGGCTATGTCCCTGCTCAGTTAGTTGTTTGGCTTGAGGCATACCAGCACTGGCACCTGCAGGCTGTTGGGCGGGGCCAAGTCTTGGTGATAATGAGCCAATATGTCAGCTGCCAGGAGTGTGTACATGGTTGAATGTTCCCACATATGTCTGCCATCAGTGTCTATGTCCCCAGGGTGAGACACAGCTCCCCCTGACCCAGCCTCTCCAGGAGACTCTCTAAGACCAGCAGGTAGTTCTGGCCCAGGCTCCTCTTGAACTACTTCTTTTGCCCTGGGTCCCGATATGTGTACGGTTTTGTGTGTGTCCTTTAAAAGTGAAGTCCCTATTTCCCCCAGTCCTGTGAGACTCCTGCAATTAAGCCCTGTTGGTCTTCAAAGCCAAATGTTCTGGGGGCTCTTCCTGATGCAGGAACCCCATGCTGGGGAGCCTGGCATGGGGCTCAGAACTCTCACTCCTGTGGGAGAGCCTCTGCAATATAATTATTCTTCAGTTTGTGGGTTGCCCACCTGGGGGCGTGGGATTTGATTATATTGCGAGTCCGCCCCTCCTACCCACCTCATTATGGTTCCATCTTTATGTCTTCAGTTGTAGAAGATCTTTTCTGGTAGGTTCCAGTCTTTTTCATCGATGGATGTTCTGCAAATAGTTGTGATCTTGGTGTGCTCATGAGAGGAGGTGAGCTCACGGTCTTTCCACTCCTCCATCTTAGCCGCTCTTGGCGCATTCTTTGTTTTAAAAGGAAACCAAGGAGCTATTCCCAGTAGATGGAGTTTGGGAAAGCCATCTGAGCAGAAGAAACCCTGTAGCAGGAGCTAACACCACTTATATGAGTGGGAGGCAATTGGTATCAAACAGGCCACACATTCTCCATTACAGGATTAGATAAGCCCATGCAACTCTTCAGTTCTAGTCTTATGAGTCAATAGCTCAAATAAACGGCACTGCACTACATTCAAGAGGCCTACCTTGTACTTCCAGCATGACTAATACCCATCAAATGAATGGCGAGACCAGCCAGTGCCTTTCTTCACTCTTGGCCTCAGTTTACCCCCTTTTTTTTTTTAAGTGAAGGGGTTGCTTTGTCACCAGGTGTCCTCTCAAAATGCCCTTCTTCTCTAATATCCCCATCCCTTCTGGCCAAGAGTCCTTTTGAGTTTCACCCCACTAGGCCCTGAGCCTAGCCTAGGAGGGGCCAGCAGGACACAGCACCCTCTGCCTGGCAGGAGGGACTGACTCTGAGTCTGAGTCTGAGCCTGGGGTGAGCTCTCCGAGCCCCAGCCATACCCCATCCTTGCCATGTTGTCTCTGTCTGTTAGTTGGATGCCAATCTTGTTTTTCTCTGCTTTCACCGAGAAAACAATTTGTCCCACGACTCTGAACCCACAGCATGCTTTTAATAACCACCTGGACCTGGAGTTGAAGCAGCCCTGGCTCCCTCCCCATGAAATGTGAAGGTCTGAATCACTCTGAATATCCACGTTTGCAGATGGCACAGAGAGAAGGAATCTTCTGGGTTCCAGCCCTATCCAGGATGATTTCTTTGCTTCAAGCCCTGCTCTCTCCTTCATCTCATTATTTGATCAGATTTTTTTCCCCACCTTGCAACCATTCCCCAGTTGCTGCTGGGTGATTTACGAAGTGACATCTGTGTCCCTGCTCCTTGTTCCTCTGAAGAATGCAGTTTTGATGAATAAACAATTGTAGCTTGTTTCCTTCAGTCCTGTGCGACTTGAGGTTATCCGAGTTTAGAGGTGCACAAAGACTTTATAAACACCCTGGATTTATAGCCATGATTGGCTGTGCTTGCTTTGTTACCTCATAGCATCTGCTAGGTGTAATGGCCTGATTCGGGATCCGGCAGAGGAGCCTGGGCTGCCTCGCCTCGGACACCTGTATGAGACCAAGTTCAGCTGGAGAGAGAGGCAGTTACTCATCCTCCTGGCTCAGCACGCAGTGACTTCACTGCCAGGAAACCGGCCCCAAGGCCCCAGCCAAAGCACAGGGTAGGAGAGTGATCGATATTTCAGTCACTGCCGAAACTGCCAGCAAAAACATAGAGGGAAGCGAGGGAAGTGGACGTTTTCTGAATGCTTAACTGCGAATCGTGGTTCAATTTCGCAATGTCCTAGTAAAGCCACATGCATCCTGATTTTATTGAGGAGAAGGAAAGTTAGGCTAGAGGAGTGAAGACACACAGCTGGGATGTGTCAGAGTTCGCCTGGCTCTGGTCACCTCCCAGGGCTGCACCTGAAACTCAGAGGGCAGATGCTGAGGCATGGGTTGAGATGAAGAGACCAAGCACGCTGCCCAGCCAGTCTGGAACCACTGCTGACTCTGAAGGTCATCAATCTGATTCCTGGATTCTGGTTATTAGTCTGTAACCCAGAGCAATTAGGCATCCCGAGAATCTGGCTGGGTGGGAGTGTGGGGAGATGAAAGGTCCCGGGAGCTGGCTGAGGAGTCTTGCCAGGTTGCTTGGTGCCGGTGGTCTGCTGCAGGAATGCAGGGCTGGCTTCTTTAGCAAACCCAGAGAGGCTTGCTCTTTCCTCCTCACACCAACAGGAGGCGGCAGAAAGCAGTAAATGTCTAGTGTTCTTGCCCCAGAAAAGCCCACTTTTGTTTCCCTTCTTGGTTTTGCGATGTGAGCATGTTCATTCCCTTCTCTGAGCCTTAGTTTCCTCACCTAATTGGGGATGATAATCCCCACCTCACAGAAATTCCTCCCATAGTTTTTGAGATGATAATGAGATTGTGGATTTAATCCTTTGTCAATCAAGTATGGGCCTACTTGAGTTTTAATGTCTTCTCAACTTTATTGTCTTTTGTACAGATTTCCTTTAAATTCTTTCTAGAAGTAGGTGGGCTGTTATGAAAAGGCAAATACAAATAAATGACATGATTGTTACAACATTTTACCTGACAGTCATTCTGAGAAAATACATTTTTTTCATCTTGAAATTATCAAGAATTTTTGGACACATAACTGGATTATGAGTGACACTCATTCACTTGAGAAACACCTAACGAGCATCTTCTATGTGCAAGGACACTTTGGACACAATTCCTGCCCTTATGGAGCTTACATTCAAGTGGTAGATGTTGATCTCTTGAGCTTAAATGCATGCACATGAATGCACCGTTAAATTATTTGATTTTAATTATGATAAATGCTAAAAAGAAGGACTGACTATCCCAAGAACTGTAAGATAGGGAGACCTTACCCAGATTTGGAGGATTAGAAAAAGTGATGCTTGAAATGTAATCTGAAAGATATGTGGGATTTAGGTAGGTGAAATGAAGAGGAAAAACAATTCCAGGCTTTGGGCATAGCAAGTGCAAAGGCACTGAGGTGCAACAGTAACAAGGAAGGTCAGTGTACCTGGACTGCCAGGAGCACTCCTGGCTTAACGTAGACTGGAATATTCATGACTTTTCTGTCTATGAGGAAAAATAACCACTGAGATATTGGGTTGAGTGAAAGTATAGAATTTTAGTTTTTAGTATTCATTGTAGATCAAAATTAACATGGTCAGCTTTAGGATTATAAAAATATATTTAGTGTAATTTCTGTGCTCGTATGATGATAATATTTGGCATAAGGATAATGACATAGTGGAAAAATTGGGGGAAACATAATTTTCCCCAAAAAACATAGCGGGAGCCATTGTTTAAGGACTATCCCCTCAAAGCTGAGTTTTCCTCTTTAACTTTCCATTCTGCTCCTCCTGACCTTTTAATTATGATAAATGCTTTTAATTATGATAAATCTTTTTATCATGTTTTTAATTATGACCTTTTAATTATGATAAATCATCAGTGGCTCCACATTGCTTCATCACCTGGTCCTGGTGTATTTTTCTAGACTTGTGTCTATCACTCTCTCTCACTGCTCTCTGTTCTCGAGTCAGGCCCCTCCCTGCCCCTGCCGAGCCCCACACCTGTCTGTTCTCACACCTCGGCTCTGACAGTCTCCTAGCTCACTTGTCTCTGTCCTCTCTCCTGAATAAAACCGCAGCCATCCTCCAGGCCCAGGTGAAATGCTGCCTCCACCTTGCTCTTCCAAGGCAGAACGATGCCTGGCCCTGATGTCCCCAGGCACACTCCCTGGGGCCATCCTATACCGGGAGCATGCGCTCTGCTTCTCATCAGGTCATTTCTGTCCGTGTCTGTCTAGCATTAAACTGAGCTCTTTCAGGATGCAGACTGCCTTAACTTCACCTCTGTGTCCCCCTTCAAGACTGTACGGTGCAGAGCACGCTGCGAGGCATGGCACATTAAGTAGTGCTTCAGGCCAGTTGAATTCAATAGATGACTAAGAGAATTTCTTCTAAAGCTCTAGGGTTGATAAGGAATTTCTGCGGAGGGATGTTTTTCACTTAAAAGTAAGATTGCTGCATTTTGTTTATAATAGAAAGTGTTGGCCACAACTAGATGTCTATAATAGGGGTTTGTTTACATAAATTAAGCTAAATGTATATAACAGAGTACTATGCAACCATTAGACATGATGTAGATGCATACTTAACTGATAAAGATGTCCATGATATATTGACAAGTAAAAAAAAAGGTTATAAGGTTATATGCATGTTGTATCCCTTTTAATGTGTGACACAGTGTTGAGGGAATCTGGTGTCAGGTGAATATAGGTGACTCCATCCCTTCCCCCCTTCAGCCAGGGGTGGGGCTGGGAGAGGGAGGGATGGGAGGTTACAGAGGAGGCTATAAAGTTCCTGGGAGATGCCCAGTTGAGGTGCAAGGGACCACAGGGTCATTCTCAGAAGATTAGTAGCAGAGTCGTGGTTCCAGATATAGGACAGGTCTTTTACTTGTACTGGATGCAGACACTGGAGGATTCGTTCACCCCAGGGATGGAAAGGACTGTGTATTTAAACCCTAGGCAACCCCACTGGAAGAGCAGAGATGGGAAAGGCATTTCTCCTGTGACAGGGCAGGAACATCCATGTGGCCCAGGGAAGTGGCAGTGGTTGAGAGTCAGGGGTGACAAAGCAGAACTGCCCCAGGGGAGCTGGGGCGGCCCAAGGCAGAGGAGCATGAAGGTGATGGGCACCGCCTGAGCTGAAAAGCCAGCTGGAGGAGCAACTCGGGGCAGTGGCCTGGGAGGAGCAACAGTAAGGTGACGTGGAGGTGAGCAGTGTCAGGCACAGGCAAAAGCGTGAACTGGCTTGGGAGCATGCGTGGGACACCCCCCAAGATGTCCAGGGATACCAGGGGGAGGGACCTTGGAAAGGGGTCCAGGGGCCTGGTGACAGGCAGGTACAAGCTATCAAGTCAGCAGTGTGACCATTCATCTTCCTGAGTTGAGACCCCCACCTGGTAAGACCTAGAGGATATTTGGGTTACATTTACTTAATAAATGACATATGCACAAAGAAAAGTCTAGAAAAACAGACTTCAAGGTATTAACAATGGCGGTCTCTGGGTGGATGGGTGAGTGTTTTTTATTTTCTTCTTTTTGGTATCTGTATATTTTCTGATTTTCCTGAAAGGAACGTGTGTCACCCTTATAATAATAATAATAAAAAAATCCCAATAAAAGTTGTTTTGATAAAAATCAAATTACAAAGCACACGTTGTCTGGGGACATGCTTAGGAGCACAGCCATTTTCAACTAAGTGGTGGCCAAAGTACAAACTGTTACAGCGATCGACACTGTTGATGGCCTCTCTCACTCCCTGAGGTCAGAGAAGTTAGCTCGAGTTCAGTCCCCTGCAGTGTGCTTGCACGGATGCCAGGGCCACGTGTGCACCAGCCATCAACCCAATACACTCACTCTCTGCCTGGTCCTGCCAGCGTCCACCTCACGAGCTCCTTCCGGAAGGAATCACTGTTGCCGTCCTCTCTTTGGGTTGGTCCCACCTGTTTCCTGAAACTTGCCGACCAGGAGAGGGAATACCAGGGTGGGAGGGGGCCAGTATTAAGTCATGTGGCCAAGGTCCCAGCATTTGTGTGCGGTGATGAGGGCTGGATAGCCAGATGCTTGAGAAGTCACTGTTTTCACCATCACCCTCAGCACATCATCACTTGTCCTTAGCTCTTCATTTTTATCCCTTCATTTCCTGTTGGACCCCAAGGCCTTCTTTGAGTGGCAGCTTGTTTGGCAAGGGTCCTGATAGCCTGCCGAGCTCTTGCAGCCCGGTCCATCCTGGATCATCTTCCTGGTACCCTCTGGGATACCAGGAACACATTCCCTGGGAGTTTGTGCTACCGTGTTTCTGACTTAAGTGTCCCTTGTACCTGGATTCTTATTACTGTGCTTGGATTGGATCCTGCCTATCCTGACACCTGCTGGGTTCACATTTGATTTTGCCACACCAGAGGCAGGGTTGAGTGGACAGGACACTCTCAGCCTTGAGCCAGAAAGCCCTACATGGTCTGCTCCCAGCTTCCCTCCATGAGCTCACCTGGTACCACTTCCCCTCTCCTTTCCTGTGCTTGAACAATGTTGGCCTTTTTTGTTTCTTGAGCCTGCTAAGCTTATTTCTACCCTAAGGCCTTTGCATTCACTTGCTGTTCTCTCTCCCTGGGTCTTTTCACTTGGTGATTCTTTTCCATCGTTGGGTCTCAGTTCAAAGTCACTGTCACAGAGAGGCCTTTCCTGCCCACTGCCAAGGATGCCCCTCCAGGCTCTCTCTCGACCAGGGGTTGGCAACTTTGTCTGCACAGGGCTAGATAGTAAATATTTCAGGTTTCATGGGACATGTGCCATCTCTGTTGCATATTCTCCTTTACTTTCTTTATAGCCCTTTAAAAGTCTAAAAGCCATTCTTAGCTTGCAGTTCCATGTAAAGACAGACACAGACCGTGGGTGAGATTAGGACCCTGGGCTGTATTTTAGTAACCCCTGCTCTAGCTCACCACCCGCTTTCATTTGCTTCACAATTTATAACCATCTGGAATTATCTTGTGCATTTATGAACTCGGTATTGTTGGTCTCTCCTGCAAGAGGGCGGGAAATGTGTCTGACCTGTATCTCTGGTGTCTGGTACAGGGCCCGGCATATAATAGGCCCTTGATACATTTTTGTTGGGTGAATGAGTGAATTAATGAATGAATAAATGAATGAATAAGCTTCAGAGGCTGATGAATTTGGACCTGAATCCATGCCTGCATTTTGGTAGCTGTGTAAATTTAGGCAAATCATTTGACGTTCTAATTTTTTTTTTTTTTTTTTTTTTTTTTGCGGTATGTGGGCCTCTCACTGTTGTGGCCTCTCCCGTTGCGGAGCACAGGCTCCAGACGTGCAGGCTCAGCGGCCATGGCTCACGGGCCCAGCTGCTCCGCGGCATGTGGGATCTTCCCGTACCGGGGCATGAACCCGCGTCCCCTACATCGGCAGGAGGACTCTTAACCACTGCGCCACCAGGGAAGCCCTGATGTTCTAATTTTAATCTTGGTAAAAGGACAGTAACAAAAGCTGCCTTGCTGCACTGTTGGGGTGATGAGTTGAGAGGACACCAGCAGCTCAGTCAACAGCAGCTCCCTTCTGCTTAGCTCCTTGGGCAGGACTCCAGCAGGGAGAGCATCTCCCACCCAGTCCCCGGCCTGCGTAGTCCAAGCTCCCTCATCCTCCCGTTGGTCCACCCTTACCAAGGTCCCAGTGGCTTTTGTGGCAGAGCCTCTCCAAGTATGACAAATCTCTTGGAGCAGCAAACAGTGTTTACAGCAGACAGAGCTGCATGAAGCTGGGATGAATGCCATTGGAATGATTGATGGAACCTGGGAGGACAGAGCTATCCTCGTGGGTGTGCAGATCCCCTAGGATTTGGAGATGGCCCCTCTGAGTCCCTGGCCAGGCCTGGCTCTGGCTCTGTAATTCCCTGGATTCTTAGAAGAGGGATGGGAGGAGACAGCGAAACCAATGCAGAGCTTCCGACCACCCCCCAGCAGGGCTTCTTGCCTTCTGATCTCCAAGGAACTGGAAGGAGATCCCTGAGGTATGTGTGCTACCCAGCTGCGGCCATGTGGAGGGTCTTGGAGGAATCCCACAATTCTGGAATGTCAAGCCTGAAGGGGGCTACAAGAACCCTTGAGAAGCCCTCAGGCGGCCTCTCAGCCTCTCCTCCCTTCCTTTCACCGTTGCCCCAACCATCCTTGTTCATTCTCCAGTGGGTCTGGCCTCTCTGCAGCCGTGATGGTCCCTTTAGTCCATCTTCGTCCCTTTGCCACAGTCCCCTCTAAGACTGATTAGGCCAGGCCCTACTTTTAAGTCCCTACCCCTCGATGGATCCAAATTGCCTCCGGACGAAGTCTAAATCCCTAGTCTGTTCTGAGGTGCTATCCACAAGCTGGGGCCCATCTACCTTTTCCTTCCACCGTCACTCACCTCCTTCTACTCCTTCACCCTGCCCTGGGCTCCTCCGTCAGCCTTCATCATGCCCAGCAGCATCAAATGCCCCCTCTCCTGGAGGATGGTCCTTGACCTTCCCTCTTACCCTCCCCGTGACTGCCCAGCATCTCACCAGCCCTCTAGGGTCGCTCTGTTGATGTAGCTCTAATTCACGGTATGAATGACTAACCCGCGTGAGCTGTTTTCCACGTGCGGGCCCTCACACCACCCTCAGTGCTTTAAGGACTACCTGGGTTGCTCACAGCCACCCTCCGAGGTGGGTGGTTATTCTACTACTTTAAAGATAAAGAGAGACAGCGACTAGGACATGAGTAACTTTGCCCAAATTCACACACTCGTGAATGGTGGAGCTCGGACTGGGGCCCAGAGTCTCCCTGATGCACAGAGGTTGCGAAGCTGTGTGGGCAGGACCCCTGCCCGTGCCCCTGAAGGCCGTCACCAGAGAGGTAGGTGTACAGTACGCGGCTGACACACAGCTGTCACAGAGCAGGTGCTTGGACCCCGATAGCTCACCTAAGAGCAACGGAGCACTATGGTTTCTGTCCAGAACGCCCAGACCATCCTGGAGTGAAGCCGGTCCCAGAGTGGCCCCAGGTCACTCAGAGTGCTCATTCTAGGGTCCATGTGCCTATGTCCCCTTGTCTCAGAGAAATGTGTTCCAGGGCTAGGAGTGGACCCTGCTCCTGAGATAGGCTTGACATGGGCACTTCCCCCAGTTCATGCCTGCTTAGTCCTTTCAGTCTCCATCAGTGGACCCGTGGGCTCTATGCTGTCTCTTCATAGCCCAACAAAGGTGACTGACAGTGTCTGCTGATCAGGTTGGTCTCTGGGACCTCTCTGTAAGCCAGCACCCTTGAGGTATCCAGAATTGAAAATGATTTTATGTCCTGTAGAGTCCATGTGTGTATCCTTTATAATGGATCATATGTGGATCTCCAAAGTACAAACCTGATAAACTCTCCCTCCCTCTCAAGAACCTTCAGTGGCTCCCCAGTGCCTCCTGGGTTAAGCTCAATCTCCTCATCTTGGTTTACAAGAACCTTCCCAATCTGGGTGCTGCTTATCTTTCCGCTACACCCGTAAGTGCCCTTGACATTACAGTCAACTGGGACCACTTGCTGGAGGAAGTGGTGGGGTAAGGTTTAAGGGACATAGAACTTGCAGCCCCACACCTGCATCCTGTGTCAGTCTTCCCCGCCTCCCTGTGCGACCTTGGATACATCACTCCAAAAGCTAAGCTGTTTCTAGGACAATATGCTGCCTCTCTGGTCTCCTGTAGGCCCCCCAAATGGTAGAAAGATACGAAGAGGGTCATGGTCTCTAGGGGAGAGGAGGGGAAGAGAGAGAGAGAATTTTGCACAGTGCTGGGACATATTAGGGTCTGTGAAAATTTAGTCCTCTTTACCCTTCTTTCCTTCTACCGTGTTTCCTTCTACTCTGTTAGATGAATTCTGTCTAGGTGACTTACGTGTGTCAGTTGAATGAGATCCAGAGGTAGTTCAGGTGGTGTCGAAGTTCTCTTCACGAGAATCCCGAGTTCCATTTCAGTGGTCCTCAGGGATGCCCCTGTCCAAGGACACCTTCTTTCCTTCCACTCAGCTGAGGGCATCAGGAGCCTTCAGGGGTCCACTTCAGTCCCACCAGAGCACAGGCTGTAGCCTCTGCTGTCAGGGAGGCTTGGGGGAGGGCTGCGGGGCTCCTGACAGGTATGCCGTGGTCTCTTAGCAAATATAATTTTCATGAGACAGATGTTTTCTGCTGGTGGAAAAAGAAATAATAAGTGTCTGGAACCCCCCACTTCCATGGCTGGAGAGTCGCCAGTACTAAATCAACAGCTCTCTTTTGAGTGTGTGTACACACATTCTTCCGGCCTGGTCAGTGCCTGAGGGCCACCCTGGGTCTATGCAGAAGAGTGTGTGTGTGTGTGTGTGTGTGTGAGAGAGAGAGAGAGAGAGAGAGAGAGAGAGAGAGAGAGAGAAAGAGAGATGGGGTGTATGGCCAAACCCCGACTGACCTCAAGCTTAATTCAAAAAAGGCCTTCTCCTCCAGGAAGTGCTCCCAGAGCCCCTCAGCAGGAAGTGATGACACCCTTTTGTTACTTACAGCTTCCCACCCAGTTTTCTGAGGGACCTTGCAAAGGGTGAAGCAAACACAGACTGGAGACACATAGAGCTGACTTTGGATCCCAGTGTCCCTGTTTAGGAGCCGATGATCTTGGGAAACACACTTCCTTGCTCTGAGCCCCTGTGTCCTCACTTTAGAATAGGAATAACCATGCACACCTGTTGGGGTTGTCCTGAGGATTAAATGAAATAACACGGGCACCTGGCAGAGAGAAGGCCCTCAATACAAGGGAATCCCCTACCCCCCTCACTGCTGCCAGCTTTGCCAGGGCACCACCCACATCCTCCTCCCATCACCTCTGGCTGTGTTGGCTTTAGCACTTCCTCAGGGACGGAAATGAGAACATATAAACCTTGGGGAGAATGGTGTACGCTTGACACGTAGCTGGGATGGAGAAAGATTTCAGCGGCCATGGCTCATGGGCCCAGCTGCTCCGCGGCATGTGGGATCTTCCCGGACTGGGGCATGAACCCGTGTCCCCTGCATCAGCAGGCGGACTCTCAACCACTGCGCCACCAGGGAAGCCCCATTGTTCTTTTATATAGTAAATATGTTCCTAGTTCATGTGACTTGATTGTGTTGATCCAGACAGAAATCAGAATGAGAGAACTAGTAAGGATTCACAGTTCACTGGTAGCTGTTTAGAGAAGTAGTGACATTTACAGACATGTAACCAGGTGATGACCAAGCTGCGTTTTGAATTAGGGCCTCCTGACTTTCCCATCACTGTGAGACACCACTGTTCTCTATCAAGTTTATGTTTTTGACCAGGCCTGGCTCTGGGTGAGAGGCTCCCAGCCCTCCTGGTGGATTTCCGCCTTGAGAATGACACCTTTTGGTCCCTCCCCGTCAGTGCCCATGACTGATGTATGGGTGGAAGGTGCTGTGTTTACTCTCTTGTCTCAATTTCCCCTGTGACGGAAGAGTAACGAATTCTTTGGTGCCTGGCCACCCATACCCACTCGTCTCTCCCCATGAACATGAAAGAGCGCAGGCAGCTGCTTTCAATTCTAATTTGTCTCCAATGGAATTATCCAGAGGTGGATTTCAGGGGTTTCCTGGAGACAGAAATGTCACCTGCCCTGTGGCCTGGACCTGAAGGGGAACTTTGATGAAATACGGCCCAGGTACTTGATGTCGCCTGGACAGAATAATGAAACACTTCATACAGGCAATTTAGGAGTTTGAAAAATGGGTAGCTGGCTTTCAAAGGCAAATGCCAAAGTGTCAGCAGGCTTCCCTTAAGGTTAAGGCTGAGAGGAAAACCTGCCCGAGGCTAAATGAGGGGAGGTTTGGATTTGGGCCTATGAGTGATGGATTTCATTTCAAGCTGTTGGCACTTTTGCCAAACCTCTCTCCTGCATTATTAGGAAAAGACCACTGGGCTTCAAATCACAGGCCTGGGTATGCATCCTGATTCCACCACTTACCTGCTGTGTGACCCTGGGAAGTCACTTGACCTCTCTGAGTATCAGTGTTCTCAGGATTAAAATTAAAATAACACCTTCACCTCTGATAACTAATATACAGATTAAATGTGAAACTGCCAGGTGCCTAACAGGAAGTCAAAGCTTTTTTCCTTTATTTTCTTTATTTTTACTTTTGTTTTCTTAACTATATGCTACAAGTCAGGGGACCTGGGGTCTAGCACTGTTCTCATCAAAAACTTACTATGGCCCTTGGTCAAGGCATTTTTTTTTCTTTCTTTCTAGGCTTCATTTCCTAGATCTAATAATAAAAATTATCATTTACTAGAGGCTTACTATGTGCTAGCAAATGTGAAGAATGTTTCATGTCTCCCTTCCTCCCCCCCTCCCTGCCCCCCCCTTCCTTCCCTCTTTCCTTCTTTCCTCCCAACAAATATAGTGGCCCTTCATATCCGTGGATTCTGCATCTGTGTATACAACCAACCATGGGTGGAAAAATATTAGGAAAAAAATTCCGGAAATTTCCAAAACCGAAAGCTTGAATTGGCTCCACTCTGACAACTATTTACGTAGCGTTTACATTGTGTTTACAGCTATTTACACGGCACTTACATTTTATTAGGCACTATAAGTAATCTAGAGATGATTTATTGATTACTGTAAGTAATCTAGAGGATGTGTGTAGGTTATACGCAAATATGACTCCATTTTATATAACGGACTTGAGCATCCACAGATTTTGGTCTTGTATCAACTCCCTGGACACCGAGGGAGGGCTGTATACATTGAGCCCCTAGTATGTACTGTGCACTGTCTCAGGCACCAGGATACGGCAGTGAACAGAATGGACAAAATCTGATGTTCTCACACTTATATTCTAGCAGAGGAACCAGGAAATAAATGAAATATATAAGTAATGTGTATCATGTGTTAGATGTTGAGTGCTGTGGAGAAAAATAAAACACAGGAAGGGATAGGGTCTGTATGTTGGATTTCAAATGGGGGGCCGTCAGGTAAGACCTGATGAGAGGGTGACGTTCTGCACGGGCGTGAAGGAGGTGAGGGAGCAAGTTTGGCAGCAGGGAGAAGAACAAGCGCAAAGGCCCCGATGATGCGGGGATGTGCCTGTTGGATTCAAGGACCAGCCAAAAGCCATGTGCTGGCAGCCGGGCGAGCAGAGGGTCCAGGACTGGAAGTGGAGCGCAGGCTCGGTGACCCCATGACGCCTGGTTGGCCAGTTCAGCAGTTTGTGCTTTTCCTCTGAGATGGGAAGCCAGTTATGTGCGTTTCTTTCTTTTCCTTTTCTTTCGTTCTTTCCTTCTTTCTCCCTCCCTCCTGCCCTCCCTCCTTCCCGTCCTTTCTTTCTTTCCTTCTTTCAACTTTAACCAGGTTTTTATTTCACAGAATATCCTTATCTTTACCTTTCTCAGAAGCTTTCCTGTGCCTCTCCCAGGAAGCTTTGATGATAAAACCTTGCCCGTGACTCCCCGCTAAACCCCAGTGCTCCCTCTTCCCCCCTCATCTCTCCATGTTCATCTTCACTTCTGAGGGTTTTGTGCTGAAAGACGAGATTTTTGCTTACATTTAAAAAGAATCCTCTATTATGTCGTCTAACCTTCCCAACCACTCTGTAGTGTGGGCATTATAATTCCTGATTAAGTAGTTTTTTTCCTTTCCTCATAAGAAAAGAATAAAAACGTTAAAAATAAGGATACCAGTCCTATTGGATTAGGACCTCATTTAGCCTTAATTACCCCCCAAAGGTGCCATCTCCTAATATAGTCACATTGGACATTAGGGATTCAACATATATATTTGTGGGGAGGGGAAACAATTAAGTCCATAACACATAATACATCTTTTTTCATGCTTATACTTTCAGTATATTTGTTTTGATTTTAAAGTGCATCCCTTATAGAGAGAATATTCTTGAATCTTGCTTTTTTATCCAGTCTGTCCTTCTGTTGTTTTAGGTGGGGAGTTTTACATTTAACAATATTATCATTCTGTTTGGGTTTAAGTTTACCATCTTGTTATTTGTTTTCATTTGTTCTTTTTGTTGTTGTTGTTTCTCTAAAGTTCCTTTCCTTTCCTAATTATATGTATTTTTGGAATTTCACTTTGTTTTCTCTATTTGGCTTCTCATCAATACTTCTTTTTATTACTTTTTAGTGGTTGCTCTAGAGTGAACAAAATGTATCTTTAACTTATCAGAATAAATCTGTTTAGACTGGCTCCTCACCTTGACTGTTTGTAGGCTTTGATATGGAGGATCTGTGGAAAGCCCATCTTTCTCAAGCAACTCTGACTTGATGGGGCCAACCTCCAAATCTTTGTCCATTGTGGATATCATGAGCGCTTGGCTTTAGGCTTTTTTTTTTTTGGTGGGATCAGAAGTGTTCTGTGCAACATGACAGCCACATGTAGCTGTTTATTTATTTTTAAAATTAATTAATTATTAACTTGGTTGCGCCGGGTCTTAGTTGAAGCAGGCAGGCTCCGTAGTTTCAGCTCGTGGGCTCCTTACTTGTGGCTCACTGGCTTCTTAGTTGTGGCATGCAAACTCTTAGTTGCAGCATGCATGTGGGATCTAGTTCCCTGGCCAGGGATCGAACCCGGGCCCCCTGCATTGGGAGCCTGGTCTTAACCATGGTGCCACCAGGGAAGTCCCCACATGTAGCTATTTAAATTTATATTAAGTGAAATGAAATAAATTAAAAACTTGTTTCCTTAGTTGCACTAGCCATATTTTGAGTGCTCGATAACTACACGTAACTAGGGGTTATCATTGTGGACAGCTCAACATTAACAATATTGCAGAAATTTCTAATGGCCAGCGATTATCAAGAGTGTGCCTTGGGGGCTTCCCTGGTGGTGCAGTGGTTGAGAGTCCGCCTGCCGATGCAGGGGACACAGGTTCAAGCCCTGGTCCAGGAAGATCCCACATGCCACGGGGCAACTAAATCCGGGTGCCACAACTACTGAGCCTTGCTCTAGAGCCTGCGAGCCACAACCTCTGAAGCCCATGCACCTAGAGCCCGTGCTCTTCAACAAGAGAGGCCACCGCAACGAGAAGCCCGCACACCTCAATGAAGAGTAGCCCCTGCTTGCTGCAACTAGAGAAAACCCGCATGCAGCAGTAAAGACCCCACGCAGCCAAAAATAAAAAAAATAACATAGACTTAAAAAAAAAAAAGAGTGTGCCTTACTCTAGGGTGTGGTCCTTACTCTTTTTTTTTTTTTTTTTAGCAGTACACGGGCTTCTCACTGTTGTGGCCTCTCCCGCTGCGGCGCACAGGCTCCGGACGCGCAGGCTCAGCGGCCACGGCTCACGGGCCCAGCTGCTCCGCGGCATGTGGGATCTTCCCGGACCAGGGCACGAACCCGTGTCCCCTGCATCGGCAGGCGGACTCTCAACCACTGCGCCACCAGGGAAGCCCTATGGTCCTTACTCTTATGTTGTCATCATGTTCCTGTCTCAGCTGGTGGCCTGGGTGTGAACAAGATTTCTCCTCTATGGCTGAACTGTGTCTCTTCTGTCCTCTAGCACTGCTTGACTCCTGGTATCCCTGTTCTGTTCCCTGCCCTGTTGCAGCTCCTCTCTGGCAAGCCTGTGCACTCTCGCCCTGAGCATGTGCATAGCCTAGCTCTCAGCTCAGGACTTTATAGGGCACCCCTCCAAGCTTCTGAAGACCCCTATCTGTGCACTTCATGCCTCTCTTGTGCCTTTCCTGACATTCCAGCCATTTCAGCTGCTCTGATCTCTGATTTCTACCTCCTCAGATCATTAGAACTATCATGTTTTGCCCAGACTCTGGCTCTCTGCTCTGCAGTGGGGGAAATCATTCCCAGACGGAGAGCTGGGGCAATGCTGGGGCTCACCTTGTGAACTCCTCTCCTTGCAGGCATCCCAGTCTTGTGCTGCCTGTTGTCCAAATGCCAGAAAACTGTTGCCTTCTGTGTTTTGTCCAGTTTATGTTTTTTCATTTCACTTATGGCAGTGGTACTTTATACCAGTGATTCCACCATACCCTGATGTGAACCCTCATTAATTAGCAAGCAACTTAAAATCGCAAATTACCTGCTCCTGTTTTTAAAAAACTCCATTGCTACTGGGTTTTTCTCATTGGAAATTTACTCTGCTCAGTAGTTGGTATCACATTGTCTTGCTGGTTCCTCTTTCCTTTTCTCCTATTTTTTTTCCCCATTGAGCTCCTTTGGGAAACTCCAAATTGTTTCCTTCTGTCATGTAGAGAATTCAGCTCTCCACAGGTCTTGTCCTCAAAACTCTATAACCAAAATCATAGAAGTTCTTAGCAGAAAAGGAGGTCCCATTCCCATTTAATGATCTGTTCTTTTTAGAAGATAGTTGGAGTTATAGAAAGCAAAACATTTTTTTCTATTTTAATTTTTATTGTTGTTATTTTATTTTAGCTAGCTCATCTCCATGATTCTCATCCTGACCTCCCCTGAATCTGTTCTTTACCAGTTGGTCAGGGGATCTTTCTAAAACCCAAATCTGACCCTGACACTCTTCCTCAATGGCTTTCCCTAGCCTGTAAGATAAGATTGCATATCCTCAACCGACATAGAAGTCCTTCTATGAACTGTTCCTTTCTATGTCTCCAGCTTCCTCTCTTGTTATTCTGCACCCACCCCCAACTCACACACACACACACACACACACACACACACACACACACACACACGTATAGCTCTTGCAAAACTGGAATCTTTATGGGTTTCAAAACACACCAAGATGTTTCTTTCCTGCATTCCTTTTCTAATACTGTTTCCTCTGTCTAGAATGCCCTCCCCTTATCCCCAGCTTTCCTATCTTTATCTGTACCCCAACTCATTCTTTAAGACTGGGTTTATAGATATTTTATTTCTGAAAGGATTCCCTGGCTCTGACCTTCCACAGGTGGATCAGGTACCTCCTCCGGGCTCCTAAAGAGCTCTCTCTGTCCTCCTCCCCACACAGACTAGGAAAGTAGGCCTCTGTCCATTTGGTCTCATCCGTGCTTAGCATAGTACCTGGCACATAGCATGTTTTGTTTTGTGCATTCATTTTTTTGCCCAATAGACATTTACTGAGTACACAGTGCAGGGTGCTGTTCCAAAATCTGCCCTTTGGGCCTTTGTATTCTGGTGAGAAAGGCAGAAAACACACAAATCAATATATAATTCAGGAAGCGATAAGTCTATGAAGGAAAGTAGAGCGAAATACGGGCAAGCAGGCAATGGGTATGCTGTTGTGGCTCGAGGGCCTCTCTGAGGAGGTGACATTGGAGCAGGGGCCTGAGTGAAGTGATGGAAGGAGCTGTGCAGCTATCTAGGGGAACACCGATCAAGGGGGGAGAATAAAGGATTCAAAGTGGGAGCTTCTACGTGTGCTCAGTGAATGGCAAGCAGACCAGTATGGCTGGGGCAGAGGGAGGGAGGGGGCCAGTGAGACGTGAGGGCCCAGATCCTAAGACCTTCTAGGTCAGTCTAAGAGCTTTAGATGTTTTCCCCCTAAGTTGAGGGAAGCCGTCAGGAGGTTGTGAACAGGAGAGTGACATGATCGGACTGGTGTTTTAAGGGCTCACGCTGGCTGCTCTTTTGAGAACAGACTGTAGAGAAGCAAGGGAGGAGCCCGGAGCCCAGTTAGGAGGTAACTGCAGGGGTCAAGGCAAGAGGACACGTGGCTTGGACCAGCGTATTAGCACTGGAGTTGGGTTAACATTGGCTTAGTGTGTATTCGTGGAATAATTTCTTTATGTCTAGCTTCCCTGTGAGCCTTTTGTAAGCTTTTGGAGGGCAAGGCCTGTGTCTGATTTATCTTTCTATTCTGAGTACTTAGAACAAGGCCTGCTAAATCATAGGAGTGCAATCTTATTTTAAAATGTTTTTCTTTCTTTTTTTAAATCAGTGAGTTTCTGAGCATGATATAAATGGAGCGAAGGATGACATATGATATCTCATTGTTACCCCCATTTTCCGGATGGGGAAACTGAGGTTCAGATAGATTAAATCTCCATCAAGATCTCACAAGCCACTGAGTGATGAAGCCAGTCTTTAATCTCAAGTCTGTTTGAGCTCATAGCCCTTATCTTTTCAGTGCTCTCAGCTAGGCTGGTATAGAGGAGGTGCTGGTGAGGCATGAGAGGAAAGGCTGGACGTGGGGGCCCTGGCCATGAGCAGCAAACCCCACTCGTGATGACAGACAGAGCCTCCTTCAAGAGCAAAGTGGCGAGCTCTATCCTGGGCAGCAATGACCTGCTTTTGGTAAAGCCTCGTTTTCCAGGCAGAGTCAGCATGCACCTGTGTGGCTGGTCCTTCTGATTCACACATGGGGGTTGCATTTTATTTTTCTATTCTTTGGAAATGAAAAGAATAAAATTTCTTTTTATAGAAATAAAAAGAAAATGTAAAGAAAAAAAAAAGCGAAGTCCCAGCTGCCGAGTCTGTTAACGACACACATAATGGTGCGTTAACACGGGTAATTATCGAGCTGGACAGCACACAGCTTTCTGCCAAAACAAACCTTTCTGCTCAGCAGACCTGAGCTCGCTTGAGCCAGAATGGGACAGAGCGAGGAGGGTGGACTGCAGTCTTCCACAGCCTGGGAACAAAAAATGCCATGGCTATTGGCATTGCTGACTTCCCCGTGGGCTCTGGTGGGAAGGACTGGACCCCAGGGCTTCTACAAACCTTCCACAGGACTCCAGGCAAGTGGTCCCCCTGTTTTTTGGATCTCAGTTTCTCCGTGAGTGGGTTGCATTAATGATCTCTAAGTTCCATCGATTTTAACCTTCTATGTTTCTGGGTGGCCTTCAAGGAGCGAGAGGCCCTGGGGCTCTGGGTCCCTCATGCATGCAAGGAGCCTCTGGTCTGTACAGCAGAGCTGGTCTGGCTCCACCAGCTCTGGGGCCTGTGCAACACCTCCAGATTGTTCTACCGGCTGTGAGACCTTGGGTGTCACCTCAGTCTCTGTTTTCTCACCTGTAAAATGGTAAATGAGGTTTCCTTAAAGAGCTGTTATGAGGATTAAATAAAATACAAGATGTGAGAGCCTTAGCCCAGCGCCTGGCACACAGGAAGTCACGAATACATGTTAGTTTCTTTCCTTCCCCTCTTCCTACTCTGCCTTCGTTCTTTCTTCTCTCCTTCCATTCCTACCTCCCCTTCCCTTCGTTCTTTTCTATATTCTTTCCCTTCCTTTCCTCCCTCCCTGCTTCTCCCTCTTCTCTTCCAGAAGAAAAATCTGTCTCATATTATGATTCTGTGAGCCAGTTTATCTGCTTCATTCGGTTGCAAATTACCCGACAGCAGGGACCCTGTGGGGGTCATCTTTTTATCCCGTCTTGCTACGTGCATGGAGTAGGTGCTCAATAAATGCCTGGGGAATCAAGCATCGATCGACTTGAAGGAGTCAGAGGCAAGCCTGCCATCACTGGTTTCTTGGCTTTCTCATCCCTCTTTCTTCTGATGGAAACATTAAAGCATATAAGCTCATACTCTCACTGGCTCGCTTGCATCTCCCTCCCTTCCCCAGGCTATAAAAAACATTACATTCTAAAATGAAACAAAGGTAATGGAAACCAGAAAGCCGTGTTTTTTTTGCGATCGAAAACATATGTTAAGGACAAGGATTCGAAATGATGAATCTGCACAGGGCTGTTGCCAGTGATCCCTTCTCTGCCTCTCTGCTCTGGCCAGAAGCAGGAGTGTGCAGATCTGAAGCAGCCCCCATGCTGAGGCAGCCTTGGTTGTCAAGGCGGCAGGCCTGGCGTGGCCAGGGGCATCTTTTTACCTTCAAGCGTCTCCTGGAGGGTGCTAGGTGATATGGGGGTGAGGATCACACAATATTCTTCTGACCTTTGGAAAGGATCCTTTTGGGTTCTGAAACAGAGGCCCTAGTTCCCCTTTGCCCTTAAGATGAGAAGAGTCACCATCGTTTGTTGATTCCCACCTGTTGTAGGATAAACTGAGGCGTGTTCACAATTTTAAGAGTTTATTTAAGCAAAAATCATTTTGAATCAGGCAGCATCCAATCTGGCCCATAGAAAGGAGCTCCAAGGAGCTGTATAAAATGAAAGACTTTTATAGGCAGAAGGGAGTAGAAACAAGGAAGTTATACCAGGCAAAAGCAGACTGGTGATGACAAAGGTACTTTTCTTTAGGGGATGGCAGGGGTCTCTCAGGCAGATTACCTAACTAGTGCTGGTCAGGCAATTTCTGATTGACTGGTTTAAGTTTCCATTTCTGGGAGAGCCAAAACTGGAATTAAGTTAAGTCTTGGTTTGGTAAGTTATGGGGCTTAACATAAGTGACTCCATTTTGGACACGTTGTCTTATTTTTATTTATTTATTTATTTATTTTGCGGTAGGTGGGCCTCTCACTGCTGTGGCCTCTCCCGTTGCGGAGCACAGGCTCCGGACGCGCAGGCTCAGCGGCCATGGCTCACGGGCCCAGCCGCTCCGCGGCATGTGGGATCTTCCCGGACCGGGGCACGAACCCACGTCCCCTGCATCGGTAGGCGGACTCTCAACCACTGTGCCACCAGGGAAGCCCCCATGTTGTCTTATTTTTAACACTATGAGATAAACATTTTATCTACATTAAGTCAAGAGCTATTTTGCAAGGTCATTTTGAGTATTCATTCTTCCCATTTTACAGGTGGAGCAACAAAGTCACATGGCTAGTAAGTGGTGGGCTGAGAATATAGTATTGTTAGTAATATCCATCAACACTGAGTTCTCATTTATTTATTTATGCATTCATTCGGTAGATGTTTACTGAGTACCTGCTGTGTACCAGACACTGTGAGTTAGTTGGAGATACAGCATTGAACAAGAGAGATCAATGTCCTTGATCTTACAGTTGGCTGGCAAAGATGTCATGACCTTTTGATGTTCAGGTTCATTGAATCTGATGTAAAAGAAATTCTAGGGACTGTGAGCCTTTGTGATACAAGGGACTTGGGTCTGAGGTGTCAGGGGAAGCTGTTCTGAGGAGTGACCTCAAGGGGGTGGTCCTGGAAGATACGAGGAACTAAACAGGTAAACTGAGGTAGAACCTTGTAGCCCAGGGAAGACAGGTTAGAGGGCAGAAAAGAGCATGATGTGATCAAGGGAGACAAAGAGGCTTGAAAGATGAGTTTCCATCCTGTATCTCATTTCATCACCTCAACAACCGTAAGGGAGATATTATTACTATCCTCCTTTAACAGATCATGAAACTGAGGCTAGCTTAAGTGGTTTGCCCAAGATCACACACCCAGCAATGAATTAAACCCAGTGAAATGACTCCCCTGCCTATGCTGATTCTAAAGCACATGGTATATCTGACAAGGCCTCCGTGGTCAGACCTTTTGAAGAGGCTAAAAATGAGAAATGTGGCCAAGAACTAGAGAGCTTTGAATCCTGAGGCTCTGAGCTGTGGAGCCTGAGGGACACCAGCAGTAGGAACAGCAGAAGCCTAGGCAACTGTTGAAGAATTTTATGCCATGGGCCTCTCCTGCCTGTAGATATGGCAGGCCCTGGGGTCTGTAGGTGACAGCATCATATCCCCGTTCCTAACATTACCTTGCGGACTCCCCAGACCCCCCCAAGAGTCTGGATCTGAAATTGTCTTAAGGTCCTGTGTTTGCACATGCTTAGTTGTTGCCTCCGCCAGGAAGCCTTCCTTGAATACTTCAAGCCTGGTTAGATGCCTTTTCTTTGATCCTCCTACATGCACCCTCACTTCCCTGCTCCCTGCGTTGGCAGTTCTTCTTTCTCATCCTGAACCACACTGTATTTTTTTTTCCTTTGATCTTCAAAAATGGCAATTTTAATAGTTCACTATAATGAATAGGCAGATGGCAGATGGACAAAACTGGCCATGACTGAACCAAAGCTAAGATTATGTCATGACTAAGGACTGTGATTAATCCAATTTTTAAAAAACTTTTATTTATTTATTTTTTATGCAGCAGGTTCTTATTAGTTATCTGTTTTATACATATTAGTGTATATATGTCAATCCCAATCTCCCAGTTCATCACCCCCTCCCGCACTTTCCCCCTTTGGTGTCCATACATTTGTTCTCTACATCTGTGTCTCTATTTCTGCCTTGAACCACACTGTATTACGTGTATTTGTTCACTAGGCTGCCAACCCCTCTCGAAGGTGGGCTCTACCCTTGAGGGTAGAGCTTGGGTTCCATTCATCTCCATGTCCAGTCTGGCCCAGGGCTCCCTGGTGCTGGCTGATGATGAGTGAGTACTCCATTTTCCATCTCTATTGGAGGGAAGGCAGCCTCGAGAATTCAAGGGCTAAATAGCTCTTATTAGCCCAAGGGTAGTCCACACTGGAAATCAGATCAGCAGTGGGAAATGTGCGGAAGAACTCAGAGAACATGCTTTGGCTTCTAGGAGAGAGGCCACCACACCTGCTTTAAAGTGGGCATTGCCCACGTGGGGTGTTTCAACCTCAGGTGAGACGCTGGGGAGGTAGAGCCCGGGCTGGAGAGGGTGGGGCTGGAGAGGAAGAGCTGCATTTCCCAGGTGGCTTCCATCTGCTCTGCCGGTGTCCGTACTCTTGGAGTGAAATCACATTTAACTCCCTCTTGCCTGTGCATCCATGCCATAAACTCATACTGTGTGCCAATCACTCTGCTCTCTTCTGGGGAAATAGAAATGAAGACATGAGTCTATTTGGGGGAGAAGAGAATGAAAACAAATGTGATGCAAGTGCTTTACATAAGAAGAAAGACTTTTAGAAACTCAGAACCAGGGGTGAGTCACTTTGGGTGACCTGGTAGAGATCTGCAGAGAGAGAACATTTTAGGTGGGTCTTAAAGGACAAGTAGGAGCTTGAAGGGGAAGCAAGGTGCTCCTGGAAGAGGAAACAGCATGAGCAAAGGCCCAGAGGAATGCTAGGGTATGTCCCGTCTAGGGGCCAAGTTGGTTCACTGTGGCAAGAATGTAGGGCACTCTCGGGCGGTGGGGCAGAAGGGAAGAAGGCCACAGCGACCGACGTCCTGGCATGTGGACTTACCCTTTGCAGAGTCACAAGCACAATGTCTGCTGTGAAACAGATAGGAGGTACTGACCCCTGAGTGAGAATCAGCATTTTCCACTTCTTTCCATATACGAAAAGAGCCCAGTGGCCAGCGGAAGAAGCTGGATAGGCGTTAGTATGGACGATGTGGCCAGTGCAGTGCAGGAGCCCACAGGGCTGTCATAGGGGTGATAGGGGTCCCACTATAGGAGGGCCTGGCATGGGCTCTGATTAGAATGAGAGCCAAGAGCCTCGGCAGCAATGTCTCCCTTCGGTGCTGCCCCTGCTTCCTCCAAGTGAGAGCTGATAAAATGTTCTCCAAGAAGCATAGACTAGAGAAAGAGGCAGAAGGGCGGCGAGGGCAGGGAGAAGGGCACCAAAAGGGATGTGGGGCTCTGTGCACCTGCAGTTCATTGTCCTGGCTCCGAGCAAAGCCACCACCACGAGCAGAGCCCACAGCTGCTGTGGCTCCCTGAGAAAATGCATTGGCAATACCCAGGCTGCAGGAACTGCATTGCTGCTTGCATCCAGGCATGTGTCCCAGCCCAGATCTCCCCACGTACCTTGCCAAAGCCTCTGCCCTGAGCTGTGTGCTGGGGAGGAATGGTTGCGTTGGACTCTGAGTTCAGGCTGTACGTTTCTTCAATAACTCACATGATTCTGACCCACGTTTGGAAGCCTGAGGTCTCTGGTTCCCCTCTCCACCCTCATAGCCTCCCAAGCTCCATTTCAGTTCCTTGCACCTTATGCTGTGTGTCTAAAGCCTTCTCAGTAACATGAGCTCACTGAGGATCTAGACTGTGTCTTACATATATCTGTATGCCTGGCCTCTTGCATGACGCCAGTGCTGGAGATGAGAAACAGACAAATATCTACCCAATAGTTTCTGAAAACAGGCAAAACTGGTGATGATATGTCTTAGTATCCATGGGGAGGACCTACTCCTTTCCTGATTGATTCTCAGTCCCTTCACTTCTTAGAAGACACTTTCTGCCTCAACCTTCTTAATACACCCCCAGGCTGGCTGTGGATAGATGTTTCTTGCCTCTCTCTCTCTCTTCATCCATCCATCCATCCATCCATCCATCCATCCATCCATCCATCCATCCACCTATCCACCTATCCACCTATCCATTCATTCATTCTAGACACTTTGTTAGAGCAGTTTTAGGTTTACAGAGAACTTGAGCAGGTAATACAGAGAATTCCCATATACACCGCCCCCACCCCCACCAAAATTTCCCCTGTTATTAACATCTTGCATTGCTGTGGTACATTTGTTACAATTGATAAACCAATAATGATACATTAGTATTAACTAAAGTCCATAGTTTATATTAGGGTTCACTCTTTGTGTTGTACAGTTCTATGACTTTTATAAGTTTTGACAAATGTCATGTATCCACCATTACAATATCATACAGAATAGTTTCACTGATTCAAAAAATCCCCTGTGCTCCTCCAGTTCATCCCTCCCTCCCCCTGAACTGCTGGCAACAACTGATCTTTTTATTGTCTTTATATTTTTGCCTTTTCTAGAATGTCTTATAGTTGGAATCATATAGTATGTAGCCTCTTCAGACCAGCTTTTTTCACTTTGCAATATGTATTTAAGGTTCCTTCATGTCTTTTTGTGGCTTAATAGGCTTATATCTTTTAATTGCTGAATGATATTTCATTATATGGATGTATCACAGTTTGTTTATCCATTTACCTATTGAGGGATATCTTGATTGTTTCTAAGTACTAGCAATTATGAATAGAGCTGCTATATATATTCATGTGCAGGTTTTTGTATAGTCTTAAGTTTTCAACTCATTTGGGTAAATACCCAGGGGCATGATTGCTAGATCATCATAAGACTATGTTGAACTTCGTAAGAAACCACCAAACTGTCTTCCAAAGTTGCTGTTTCATTTTCCATTCCCACCAGCAATGAATGAAAGTTCCTATTGCTCCACATCCTTGTCAGCATTTGGTGTTGTCAGTGTTTTAGATTTAGCCATTCTTTTGTTTTTCCAGTTGAAGTATAGAGTTGATTTACAATGTTGTGTTAGTTTCCAGTGTACAGCAAAGTGATGCAGATAGCTATATATTCCAGCCATTCTAATAGGTGGGTAGTGATATTCCTCTTCTTTTTACTCTTGCCTCCAGTGCTCTGCTGTCCATCAGGCACCCTCACAGGGTAGTTATGTCTTCATTTCATACATGACAAAATTAAAAACCACTGAGACAAGTACTTACCTAAAGTCCCACTGCTGATTACTGCATTTTCATTTGAACCCAAATTCACTGCTCTTTTTCACTACTTCACTGTCCATTGAACATTAAACACACAAGTGAGACAACATGCCATAATGCTACCCATGTAACGCAGAGACAAAGAAAATCTTTTAGTTAAAAATATCTATGTAATTCACTTAATTGACTGGAGAATGGGTTCACTTTGATTGGCAAGGTAAACCATGACTTCAAGTAGAATTTCAACTCAAAACTCACCTGATTCAACACACTCTTTTCCCAAGTGAAGAATCTGAGGCTGCATTTTTTGGATGAGGCACTATTACTGGGTCTGTAGAGGAACGGACCTGAAAAGTAGGGTCCTGGAATTGGAGACTAGGCCAAACATGGGAGTCATGAGCTTTCAGAAGTGAGCTCAAACTCAGGGATGCATCCAGTCCCGGCCCGCAGGGAAGAATGGTCTCTGGAGAGCATGGTGATGGGTAATTGGTGATGTAGAAGAATTTTGCTCCAGGGCAGGGAGGTCTGGCCATGGTGGCTACATGCCAGGTCCTGTGCTGAGTGCTGAAGGGAGAGACGAATTAGACAAGTACAGAATATGGTTGTGTAGTAATCAAGAGTGTACATTATGGGGTCGGAACTCATGAGTTTGAATTTCAGTTCTGTCACTTAATAGTTGTATGATCTTGGGCAAGTGGAAAATTCTCCAAGCCTCACTTTCTTCATCCATGGACTGGGAAGAGTAATAGTACCTTCCTCCTTACATTGTTGTGAGTATTAAATAAGACAAAGCATGTAGAACACTTAGCATAGCCTTGGTGTATAGAAAATTCTCATTACATTTTGGTCATCATTATTATAAGAAGGAGGTTCAGCCACACAGGGGTTCACTGCTGGAGTGGGATTAGAGGCAGGCTGATTTAACGTGGAGTGTCCTGAGTTAAGGTCCCTTTGGGGAGGGGCATGACAGGTTCCAGAGTCTGGCATACAGCCAGATCTTTAAAAGTGAGTCACGTGGCCCCAGCAGTGATGTGCAAAGGACAGGAGGCAGTCGGGCATCTCAGTCAGAGAGGAAAAGTGGCTTGCCCCAAATCCCAGTGACTCAGCGTCTGATTCAGGACAAGGACTCCCTCCTGCAAGACTTTGTCCTAGCAGCTCTGTCTCCTTGGAAAGAGTAACTCCCAGGTACTTTGTCATCTGCCTGATAGACAACTAGCCGCCATTCAAGACTCAACTCCAGAGAGTAACACGCTGGCTAAGGACAAGGCTTTGGAGTCTGTCTGACCTGTGTTCAAACCATGCTTTTTGTCTTACTGGCTGTGTGGTTTTTACCTTTTTAAGTTTCTGTTTCTTCATCTCTAAAACAGGGCTAATGATAGTACCTGCCTCATGGGGTTGTTGTGGGAATTAAATCATATAATGTATGTAAGGGGCTGAAATGTGGTGTAGTGTAACTGTGTCCTCCAGAAACATATGTTCAAGTCCTAACTTCTCTGGACAGTGAATTTAAATGTATTTGGAAATAGGACTTTGAAACGATATTGTGTTGGATTGAGGGTGTGTCCTAAATCCAAAGACTGGTATCCTTACAAGAAGAAGAGGCACGCAGAACAGAAAGGTCGTATGATGAAGGAGGATGCAGAGATTGGAGTGATGCAGCTACAAGCCAGGGAACACCAAGGGTTGCTGGGAGACATCAGAAGCCAGGAGAGAAGCATGGAACAGACTCTCCCTTAGAACCTTCAAAAGGAGCCAACTCAGCTGACACCTTGATTTCTGGCATCTTGAACTTGCGAGAATACACTTCTGTTGTTTTAAGCTACCCAGTTTTCGGCAATCTGTGAAGGCAGCCCTGGGAAATGAATAAACATGACGCGTACTCAGTAAAGGGCAAGCATTAGCATTATTTTCATCTCTGAAGCTTTCTTTACACTCTGGGCAGAACGGAATCCCTCTTCCTTGATGTCCCACTACATCCTGTACGTCTCTGACACTCTTTAGGGGAATTATTTGCTTATATACTCATCTCTGACACGGCACTTTGAATCTTTGGAGGGTAGGGAATGTGCGTGGCTCACCCTGTGTCTGCAGTGCCTAGCCCAGGGCCTGGCACAAGAGAAGGCACTTAGCAAAGATGGGACAAGTATCTGGGTTTTCTGGCTAGGGAGCGCCCAGGTCCCTGTCAGCCTCCTACCTTGATGGAATACTCCAGCAGGGCATCTGGTACTCCTCCCCCAGCTTTCTCCCACATCTGGCTGAATTAGGTGTGAATGAATGAAACCATAAGGATCCCATTTGCTCTCCCCCTGCTTCTTTTTAAGCCATGTGCATTTAGAATTAATCAGCCAAGCATGACTGAGAGTTTTGACAAACCTAAAATACTAGAGAAAGAGTTCAAGATGTTTTGATGATCCTCAGTGCAAAAATGGTTAAGCTGTTGGCCCAAGAATTTGTTGTATCTGAGGCCAGTGAAGTTCTGGACAACAGCAGCCCACCCCAGTCTCCTAGGTGAGGGGGCAGATGCATACGGGGACTCTGATGGCCTGTTGCTCCCAGGGATACTTGACCACAGGACTCACACTGCCTGGGCAGCAGCCAGTGCCAGATGTGCCAGAAAGTCAGAAAGCTGAGCGTCTGCCCAGTGTCAGAGCTGCTGCCCTTGGCTCAGGACTAGGGTCCTAAATGCTGCAGTCCTGGGCAAATCTGATGCTACTCACTGCTCCCAGGGTTTAGATTTCAGTTCTGGAAGTTCATGATGACAGGTGTAATGCAGAGACTTGTGCAGCCAGACCCAGCTGGAGGTGAGAGTCAAGGGGTCAAATGGCTTAAAAATCGATATACAGGCTTCTCTGTAAGAAAACAAATGAGTCTTCTTTTTCTTATGACCAAAACCGTAACTGCCTTTTTTGTGTATGTGAAGAATGATTGTAGAACAATTTATTTGGGGAAAAAACCCACTTGTAACTCCACCTTGCAGAGATACCCACCATTAACACTTTATTACGTAGCTTTCTAGACATTTTCTATGCATATGTGCATATAGCATATAAACAATCACATTGTACTTTGATCAGTTCTTGGAATAAAATGATGTTCCCCAAACTGAGCAGAGGGATGCTCCAATTACATGTATAAACATCCAATTGTTAAAATAAAATTGGGACAAAAATTGGGAGTATAACGTCATGCTCTTTTTTTTTTTTTTGCGGTACGCGGGCCTCTCACTGCTGTGGCCTCTCCCGTTGCGGAGCACAGGCTCCGGACGCGCAGGCTCAGCGGCCATGGCTCACGGGCCCAGCCGCTCCGCGGCATGTGGGATCTTCCCGGACCAGGGCACGAACCCGTGTCCCCTGCATCGGCAGGCGGACTCTCAACCACTGCGCCACCAGGGAAGCCCCTAATGTCATGCTTTTTGTACCCTGATTCTTCAGCTATTTAGCCTTCAGATTTTGGCTTAAATGTTATTTCCTTGGAAGCTTTCTTGACTGGGCCAGGGTACATGCTCTCCCAGTTTCCGTGTTCATATCATGATGTCTTGCAATGCAATTAGATATTAAACATTTCCATGTATAATTTTTGGCTCTCCTGCTGGGCTATAACTTAGGCAGGCCAAGACTCGACCCTCAACACAACCCACACTTCTCTCCAACCCTGCACCTGACAGTTTACAGTCCCTAAGCTCCAGGGTGAATAGGAGGCCTGGAACCCTTGAACCCAATGGACCGTTGCTCCATAGACACCTCATATCCCTGTGGACATCTTCTCAGTCTTCCCCAAAGGAGCCTGCTGCCCTTTAAACCCAGTAACTGTATCCCAAGGAAAAAGATGTGGCCAACCTTCTGGAATTCTCTTTGATACTGGCTCCAAACTAAAGCTAGAGATTCAGAGCTGTACTGTGGTTCACCGTTTGAAATGGCGGGTGGGGGAGGACTTTTGCAGGCCAAGAGATAAATCGAGATCTCACTTGAGTTCCCTTTCTGGAAGGAAACCTGAGCACTAAATCTCCTTGTCATTATTACCCTAGTCTGGATACAGAGCCAGAATGGATATCTTCAGCAACTGACCGAAATTCCACACAGCTTCCTGACTCATGGGAAGACCTACTATGGAGAAAGGACAGCGTAGAAGCCATTAACATTCACCAGTTACACAAAAAGAAAGACATCAAAAGCAATACTGCATTTCTGAGTAGAGCTGAAGACACTATCACAACTATCAAAGGCTTGAAAGATATAGGCAGGTTGCCTCCTAGCTCATCCCCACTTAATTTTTCCATTTGCCAGGGTAAAAAGATCCTTGAGATGATACCGGTTTATCACACATGTAATTAGGTGAACCCAATTGAGCTGGTGTTTCAGATGTGGTCTCCTTCTGGAACTAAGCAATAGAGCCCCTGACATTGGATATGCATCTAATGAACAGGCAAATGCATTTTTCTCCATTCTGAGTCAAAGTGAACATCAGAGGCAATTTGCTCACATCTGGTAGGGAGAGCACTAATGTATTTACTATCCTAAATTCTCCAGATCCGTGCTACAATTTAATCTTCCGGATCGTGATGGACTCATTATCTTACAGGACATCATGCTTGTCCAGTAGCTTGGTAACAATAGGGCACCTTGGCACAATGAATATCTTAAGCTGAAGGAGTTTGAGAAAATGGCAGAAGCAGGAAGGTCAGTCTGACCTTTGACCCCTCCCCTGCCCCTCCACCTACTTCTCTCCAAAATGGGTCATAAAACGCGCCTGTGGGGCTTCCCTGGTGGTGCAGTGGTTGAGAGTCTGCCTGCCGATGCGGGGGACACGGGTTCGTGCCCCGGTCCGGAAAGATCCCACATGCCGCGGAGCGGCTGGGCCCGTGAGCCATGGCCGCTGAGCCTGCACGTCCGGAGCCTGTGCTCCGCAAAGGGAGAGGCCACAGCAGTGAGAGGCCCGCGTACAGCAAAAAAAAACCCCAAAAAACAAAAAAAAAACTCGCCTGTCAAAGGTACCCTCCCTTTACCAGAAGACAAGGAGACATTCTTACCATCAGAGATGGGGGATTTGGGGTTAAGAAATCTGTACAAATCTGTACAGTCAAACCTTGTTAGCTAACTCTTATCTTCCCAGTTATTTCTTCACTATTTACTACCCCAGCCCAAACTCCTTTGTCTTGTCAATTCTTCAGAAATTTATTGTTTCTCTGTCGAAAAGATGTAAACGTTTCCTGCTCTGGTTACTTCTTTGGGTCTTGCTTCTCTTGTGATTGCTCCCATGCACATGTAAAAGTTCAATAAAACTTGTATACGTTTCTCCTGTTAACCTGTCTTTGCCAGTTAAATTTTCAGACCCAGCCAGAGACCCTAAAAGGGTCAAGGAAAACTTTTTCCTCTCCTATAGTGGGTAAGACCTAGAAATGACAGATACCCTAGATGTTTGGCAAGACACATTTGTGCAGAGGGTGAGCTGTACATCCTGTGAAATTGAGTGTCTATACAGTTCCAGTGATCTGAGGCAGAGTTAGCAAACTTTCTCTGTAAAAGGTCAGATAGGAAATAATTTTAGCTTTGGGCACATTGTGTCTCTTGAAACTACCCACTTCTGCTGTTGTAGTGATAAAACAGCCATAGACAATATGCAAACAATAAGCATGACTGTGTTCCCACAAATTTTTATTTACAAAAATAGGCTGTGGGCTTGAGTTGGCCGGCTGGTCTTCGTTTGCAGAGCCCTCCCTGACCTAATGCGCATGTCAGCTATCTCCTCCAAGGACAAAATGGTCTCTCCTGTTCTCCATTCCACTATGAAGGAGGCATGATGGTAATTGGGTCTCTGAAAAAGTTGGGGCTCACTTGATGCCACATTTGGGTGTATTGCTCTCACCCATTTGCCAAGTGACCTGAAAAACTGGAAGCTTCAAGAGAGGCCCAGATTAAAAGAATGATCTCTAGCTCTTCCAAAATGCAGTCTGGGTGGCTCTCTGCTCAACTCTTCTGACCTGGGGATACAATAGGCTTGATATGTCTACGGTAAACCAAGATGCTAAATGGTCTCATGTGAGAACACCATTCTTACCTTCCGGAGCCTCCGACGCTTTCCTCAGTGCTCTCCCTAGGCAACTTTGGTACCTCTTGCTCATGTACTATAGGCCAAATTTGTGTTCAAGCTTCAAAGAGCCATCCCAACTGCCTTAGAGGGCTCCTGACTTTTTTTTTTTTTTGCGGTACGCGGGCCTCTCGCTGTTGTGGCCTCTCCCGTTGCGGAGCACAGGCTCCGGACGCACAGGCTCAGCGGCCATGGCTCACGGGCCCAGCCGCTCCGCGGCACGTGGGATCTTCCCGGACCGGGGCACGAACGCGCGTCCCCTGCATCGGCAGGCGGCCTCTCAACCACTGCGCCACCAGAGAAGCCCTCCAAGACCACTTTTGACAGCAATTTTCATAGATTAGCTTATCCCAAAAAGTAGATCCAGAGACAAGTGCCTGTGGGCAGGTTACTGATATTGTGAGGTGATTCCAGGGAAAATGGGTGGGGGTCTGGGAAGAGAAATACAGGGACGGAGGGAAAGCCAATATCAGGTTGTGTTATTGGGCTGACCACCACTGTGGGTGATAGGGGCTTTCCCACTGGGACCCGCTGAGAATTTCAGAATTATCCACCCAAGTGATGAAAAAAAGGAAGCATTTGTCTATTGCTTCCATGGAGTGCTGTTACCCTCTTTCTAGGTTTGCCTATGCCTGACAACTGAATGGGCCCCTGTAGGCATCTCACACCAGTGTCAGAGAATGCCAGGGCAAAAAGCCTGAGGTTGATGGTGGGGCTGAGGCCATCAGCTGTCAGTGTAAACCTGCAGGCTCATTGCTGCAAGAATAGGTGGAATTGAAGCTACTTGAGAGGATGCGAGGCAAGTAAAAGAGGTGAAGGATACACCTTGCCTGAGCTCATGGCTTCTCCATTCCACACTTCCTACCACTGCTAATGCCCAGTTGCGCCCCAAAGACCAACCCTAAGTCCTTGATATGTACAGTGAAAGAAATAAGGCAGTGGACTGATTATTATGACAATCCTTCGTTTTATCATAATCTCCTTTGTCAGCTGACCTTAAAGGACAGTGAAATATCATGTTGAAGATTTGGATATTGCAACGGGTGGGAGGTAACCGATGGCAAGGTTGGGGTGTCATGTTTCAGATGTGGTCTGTATTCTGAATGGGTGACCATAGATTTAGGAACTGAGAAGTGGAAGTGGGGTGGTACTTTTTATGACTGAACTGAATGGTTCACTCTCAGCATGTTGCTTCTTGGTTTGGGGTTCTGTGATTTGTTGAACCTTAGAAAGTACCCAAGGAAGGAATGATCTCACTGGGGAAATAGTCATTCTTCTACTAAATTGGAAGTTATGGAGGTTCCCTGGCCACTTTGGGCTCCTGGAGCCATGAGGTAAACAAAGGAAAAGAGCTTGGCTTGTGTGGGTGACCTTGACCATTGAGGAGAAACTGTTTGGGCTACACAGTAGGGAACAGGGAGGAATATGGATGGAACTCTGGTGATTCCTCTGTTCTTGTCATAGTACCATGTACTCTTGTATAAGCTTTCGCAGGAGACTGTTAGACCCTTATAGGAACAGGGCCACCAAGGACTGAGATGTTCCGAGAAAAAAGTGTTGGGTCACCTCATTAGAGAAGATCTCTATAAGTTGTGGTACTGGCAAAATACGGGGGAAGTATGTATGCCTAGTGGATGGGGGACCTCATATAAGTTAACTCTGGATTTGTGTCCACTTACAGAAGAGAGAACTGTATCCTTTATCTCTGTTTTCTTGCTTGTTGGGGAAGGGGCTCTGGGATTGAGTCGGGTGAAGCTAGGAATGAAGGTTTCATTTTCTTTCTTCATCTCCTTCTGATTAAAACTTTGACTGGGGCTCTGCCTTCAACAAGCTCTGCTCCCCAAACTGGGGCTTACATATGCCTAGGGCTACGTGGCCATATGCTGGAAGACAAAAAACCATCTGCTGTGTATTCATTCTACTTGAAGAGGTAGGAAAATATTTTAAAAACAAAGCCAAAATTATATTACGAAGCAGAATGCAAACTGCACGTGATCTTTTTTGAAAGGAGAAATGATGAGTTTCAAATAAATTTTATGTTTATAAAAGGCTGCTTTGGACTTCAGCTCTCCCTTGTTTCCTGCAGCCTCTCTTTTGGAGTACGTACTTTCACGGACAAGGTCGCACAGTATTGATGTGTGGAACTAACACACTCCCTGTCTTCCGAGAAGTGGTCCTTGCCTCCTTCTACAAGCTTCTCTCCTACCACTTGCCACCACATTTCCCAGCCTTGGTCATACCCAACACCCAACTGTTCCTGTTCTCCAAATGTGCACTGACTTTCACACCGCTATGCTTTTTGCCCTCTTTCTTGTAAGAGTTTTTCCTTTGTGAGCCATCTTCAGAATCCAGCTTTGTGCCCTGTTCTCTAAAGCTTTGTCTCGTACCACCCCTCCCCCAAAGTCAAGATACTAGTTAAGGGAATCATTTTTTCAAGTACCTCGTTTATAGTACTTAACACCCGATCTGTCCTGGTTTCCAGATGATCGCTTGTGACTGTTGGTCTGCATATTATTGTTTATGTGACTGTTTCCCTCATGAGGCTGTTAGAGATGAAGATAAATCCAAGCCCATGACTATTTCCCTAGCACCAAAAAAAAAAAACCCCTCCAGTACGTCTTAAGATATTTTTGCTGAATAACTGAACAAATTGATAAGGGAATGACCCTCGGGACCCTGGACTGCTCTCTCTGCTGACTGGTGCTGGTGGTCGGGTTTCTGGTACCATAAACAGCTGCCCCATTTAAATTATTTACTCTTTCATTTTCTCTAAGCCCCAAAGACCTCGAGGCACAATAACCTCTTCGCCTGCATGAGTTTTGCAAGTCATCAATTTCTGACCATGGCCCATTTCCTTTGTCAAGGGGAGAAAGTGATTCCCTGCAGTCTTCTGAATTTACAGAGAAAAGCTGTCCAGATGTGTCTGGCCTACCTCTCTCTGCTCCCTCTCCCTCACAGCTCCCCCATTTTTCCCTCCAAATGAAATTCATTCCTGGCCGAGGGGAGAGAGGAAGGATTAAGTGGTCCACATGCAGCTTCTTTCAAGCTTTGGGGGAGGGCAGATGGTTCCTGTCAGTGTTTTCTTTCCACGCAGATTTTGTTCCTTAAGGCAAAATGCAGGCTGTGTAACCCAGGCTGGTTTTGCATCAGCCCCTGGCGTGTGGAGGGCCCCCTACCCCAGGCTGGGTCAGTGTAGGGCAGGAAGAGACCTGCCTGTTGCTGGCTTCAGAGTTAAGAAGTGTTCTGGGGTCCAGGATGGAAGTGTTGCGCCCTACTCACAGCTGGGCTGAGTTCATGTTTCTTACAGTGAATCATGTTTGGAAGTAACTCTTGGAGATCAGTGAGTTCGTACAGAGCCAGGCAGGGAATTCTAGAAGAGTTAGGACTTACGTTTTGATTTGAAAAATGGAGGTGGTTTGTTCAGAAGGAGAGGACAAAGATGGGGGTTCTGAGCAAACAACAGAGTGTGAATGTGAAATTTACCAACAATTTGGTAAATTTCAATCCAACAAATATTCCTTGAGTACCTAGCGTTAAAAATGATTAAAGAAGACAATGCAGGTGATAACAAACTTCATGAAGCAGACAGTTTCCGTTCATAGAACTGCAGAGCGGGGCAGTAGGCAGGAAGATTTTATAGGGCTAAGAATAAAGAACAAGGAAGAGAAAAATAGAAAATATCTCATTGGCTGGGGCCACACTGTCAACCTTGTTTGTGGTGAGAAGGGACAAAGAAATAAGTATAGAGCCCAGAGCTGGCTTGGCATCTGGGGACTGGCTGACCGGATATACTGTGGTTTCTTGGCAAGCGGAGCATTTACAGGGGCACGGAAGTTATCTAGGTTTTGGTGTGCTGACGTGGCACCCTGGGCAGGAGTGGCTCCATCTTGGGCCTAGAAAGTTATTTCTCCACCAGTATGTGTCAGACACGTGTGTTAATGGATCTGTCCCCCATCAGGCAGTAAGTCACTAGCAGACAGGGACTGTCTGCTTTGCAGCTACATAATAAGGATTCAGAGAGCTTGGCAGATTAATGGTGGATCATTTCCTCTGCACCAGGCCCAGTGCTGGATGGCAGGGATCAGAGTTGAATATGGTTTCTGAAGTCAAGCTCACAGCCTAGCAGCTACAATGATGTAGATGTGTGTCTACAAAGTTCAGCAAAGCACAGAGAAGAGAGTGATCGATTCTGTCCACTGGGGTCAAGGACATCTTAGGAGAATATGAGCCTGAACTGAATTTGGAAGGAAAATAGGATTTCTTTGGCTGGATGAGGAAGGGGGTTTTAGGCTGAGGAATAGCAAAGACTCAGATATATAAAACAGTATGTGCATATGGCGGGGAACAGGAAGTAGCTTGTATTTTCAGAGTGTTCATTCAACAATTATTTCTTAAACACCTCCTTTGTGGCAGGAACTGGTTACAGGAGTAACCAAGGCAGACCCATTTCTTTCTTGCCGTATTAGTTTGCGAGGGCCGCCATAACAAGTTACCATAGACTGGGTGGCTTGAAAACAAAAATTATTTTCTTGGGGTTCTGGAGGCTAGAAGGCTGGGATGGAAGTGTTGGCAGGATTGGTTTCTTCTGCAGCCTCTCTCCTTGGCTAGTGATGGCCATTTTCTCACTGTCTTCCTATGGTCTTCTCTCTGTATGTGTCTCTGCCCTAATCTCCCCCTCTTATATGGATACCAGTCATATTGCATTAGAGCCCACTGTAATGATCTTGTTTTAACTTAATTGCCTCTTTCAGAATCCTATCTCCAAATACAGTCACATTCAGAAGTACTGGCGGTTAGAACTTCAACATATGAATTTGGGGGCACACAGTTCAGCTCATAACACCCTCAGGGGGTTTACATTCTAATGTGTGTTGGGTTTGAGGTGCAAAAAATGACTATACCAATAAACAAACTTTAGATAATTTTAGGTAATGATAAGTATTGTGAAGAAAATAGAAACAAGATAACAGCATAGAAATTGACCATTCATCATTATATATCTGTATATTATAGCAAATATGTAAATACTTGTTTTTTCCAGCAAATGTTGTTGGAAGACCTTTTCTGAGCCAGGATTTGGGTTTGTTGCTGGGGATCAAAAGTTCCCTCAGACATGATCCTTGCCCTTAAGTGGTTCACAGCGTAGTAGCAGAAACCTATGTGCACACAAGAAAACATAGGAGGAGACCGCATAGTGGGAGCTTAGTGGTTCATCACTAACGCTCGAGCTGTTTCAGCTGGGCGAGAAGGGGTGGTGGTGGTGGGATACTCACTGGCATCATGTGGGAATGTAAGGGTCTTTGGGCTCTACCCAATGGGGAAAATCCATTTCCATCTCGGGTCCCAGGGATACATTTCTTTTGCCACCAAAGGGAGTAGAATAAAACATTCTCTGATGATGGCAACCCAGGCTCAATGTGGGGTGTCCTGACTCTTCTCTGCACACGGGGCCAGGTAGACATAGGAGGCCAGGTCAGGGAGGACTGGCCAAGTGCCAGCTGGGCTAATTCATCATTAGCAGTAGGCATTTACTCTGGGCACCATGGTGGATAAAGGCTTGTGTTTACAGTGAACCTTGAACAAGCTCTGAAGCAGAGACTGAAAACACAGGTCCCCTAGGAAGTGGCTGTGTCAGCCCAGATCACTAGACAAGAGCAGTAAGGGGAACTTAAGTTCTCCTAAGGAGAATTGCAGAAGGCAGGTGGTACAAGGGGAGGAGGCCATGGGGGTCAAACTGAGCCTGGGGAGGAAGCTCACTGATTCCCTAAGGAGGAGGAGCAAAGCCTCCATCGGTTGTTCAGGCTGGTGACACACCAAGTTTAATGTGCCTCAGAATCTCTTGGAGATGATGGAGCCGCACTCGGCAGCATTCAGTAGGGGGTGTCTGTGTGGGACCCAGGAACCATCATTTTGAACAAGCTGCCCACCCCCCCATGTTTAGGATGTAGGTAGGTGGATTGCTGACCACACTATGAGGAATTCTGAATGATTAAATACAAAAAGGACTTCAATTAACTGTATGATAAATTGTATATAGTGTTCTATGAGTAGTTTAGTCATTCTCACTTTAGTCTTTTAGGGCACAAAAGTCCCTAATTAAAGCAGCTGTGCAAATTTTGTGATATATAAATATGTGCCCATACCAGGTAGACCTTGCCTGACAATCTCAGTTACTATTCTCCTGCCTGGAGTGGGCAAAATCAGATTTAACTTCCCGTTCAGACTGCTGACTTGTGGGGTGCCCGAGGAGCAGACCAGGGGTGACATGACCACGTTGCTCAAGTTCCCAAAACAACTGGAAGAGAGAGGGAGGAGACAGTGTATGTTGTTTCAATATGATTGCTTATAACATTTATTGAGTGCACGCTATGTGCCAGACACTTGACTTCCCCCAGAAGCAGACACTCCTGAGATGAAGACTTGTAAGGCAAGCAGTTTAATTGGGTAATTATCCTAAGAAACACCCACAGGGAAGTGAACAGGAAAGGGAAGGAAACCAGTAAGGAGTTACTGTGGACAGCTGGAGCCGTCTCACTGGGGTCCTCTGGGGTAGGGGGACCAACTAACCCACTTTACCTGGGGTCAAGAGGTTTGCTGAGGTGAGGGGCTTTCAGTGCAGAATCCAGGGAAGTCCCAGGTAAATCCAGATGCATTGGTCACCCAGTCTGGGAGTCAGCGTATCCCACATGCCTAAGTTATCCGGACTGAGGGTGAGGAAGCTGAACTATTCTTTATCTGCCAACTCACCATCTGATTGGCCAGGGATGATGCAGTTTCTAGATTTCCAACCTAGAAAGGCAGTTTTTCCTTTACAGCTCCTGAGAAGTCCCGAGAGCTGAGTAAACCAGCCTGCTGACTGGTGCAGACACAAGAGTGGTTCTCACATTGCATCACTGCCCACCTTTGCTTGCCTTGCTTCGCTTTTTCTTCACTCTTGCTGTCTGGGCTTCACTTCCCAAGTAAAGCAACAACACTGTACGTAATCCTTGCCTCAGGCTCTGCTTTCTAGAGAAGTTGGTCTAATTTGGCTGAATTATGGGAGACCTGAGTTCAAGTCTCAGTTACTTGGCTGACTTGCTCCGTCACTTTGGATAGTTAATTTTTCTCTTCTGGACCTCAGTTTTCCTACCTCCAAATGAGGAGTTGGAACTATATGATCTCTGAGGTCCTTCCCAGTCCTCATGTTCTCTGATCTTATAAGATTCCCCTAAAAGAGTCTTGTGAGTTCCCTGCTAAGCACTAAGCTGCAAACTCATTTCAACTCAGTCATATTTTGTCCCCATCACTGTTAATGCATCTTGGTTTCCTGGGCAATTTTTATTTAAAAGAAAAAAGGAGAGCAGGAGAGAGCAAGTTTGGAAACTCATAGCTCCTATGCCCCAAGGAGATTTTCCTAAAACAATCTCTCTCTCTCCCTCTTTTTTTTTTTTTTTTTTTGGTGGGGGCAGGGGGAGACTTACTTTGCAAGGAAATTCAGTCATTCTAAAATGGCCTTTGAAACCAAAGACTATGGAAAAGTTGAAGGAAAAGCACAAAGTGATTGGGGATAAATAGTTCCATATGAGTTACTGGATATAATATTCCTCCTTGTACTACTCAGTGCTGGGTGAAAGCAGACACTGCATGCTTGGTGTGTGCTAACAGATGTGTGTTTAGGTTTAATGGGATTTTAGAAGGGTCAAGAATTCCCCCAAAGAGTACTTGCGCCACTCTGCTCCTGAGGGTCACGAGAAGCCACTCAAAATCTCACCTCCTTTTTGTTGCCAGGCCTTAAAGGTTTTATTCACTTCTTTCTATGGTAAGCAATTTGGAAAAGTCAGAGGGTGGACAATAATAATGATAATTATAAGTAATAATATTAATAATAATATAATCAATACTGTTTATCGAATGTGTTGTGCATTAACTCATTTGGGTTTCACAAAGTGAGAAGTTCAGTAACTTGTCCAAAGTCACATGGTGGTGGAGGGGAAAGTGAACTTGGATCTGTTAGGCCCCAAAGTCTGTGCTGTGGTCACCTGTGAAATGTGAAGTGGGGCTGTGAGTTGGGCAGTGGATCGGACCAGAGCCTTTTAGGTAGCTTCCAATTTGATGTTTGCTTCTTTGGGTAGTAGAGAATTAAACAGCTATTACGGGCCAGGCCTTGTGGTTGCAAAGAGGAATCAAATATATCTCTGGACTTCTGGGAGCTGACACTCTAATAAGGAAGATAAGGTTTGTCACAGATGGGTCATTTATATTTTAGACACAGATAATTACCATCCAGCAGACAGGGGTGAATGAAAGGCCAGGGACAATTACAAGGAATACTGAGAGGCAGCATGCTGCATTGGCAAGAGATCATGGTTAGAAATCTGGTTCTACTATTTCCTAGCTGTGTGACCTCTAGCAAGTTACTTAACCTCTCTGGGCCTCAGGCTCAAGAAAGTTATATCGTTTGAACAGGACTTTGAAGTTTGTGCAAGATTTGAGCATATGGAAATATAAAGGAAAGAAACACATTAAAATTAATAGAGTTGTAAGATTATGAGTGATTTCTTTAAACATTTTTTTCTATGTAGGGGGACAAAAAACACACACAAAAACAACGGCAAGTATTTATGAATTCTAGGGTTGGCAGCAGAATTGATTTTATTTTTGGAGGGAGGTTTCTTTATTGTTTAGGAGGAACATTGAAATAGGCTTTTGATTTTGGAGCAGCATGGCCAGAAGCTAGTCTGGAAGGAGAGCTTGAAGCAAAGGGAGTGGGTGGTAAATTGTTCTGCATTATCAGCTAGAAGGTGCCGTTTTTCTGGGTACAGGGCACATCATGATGGTGCCTGTAGTAGAGAGTGACTATTGTTTGAGAAATCAAACAATTTCCTTTCCTATTGGGCACAAGTTGTCCTGTGTTTCCCAGCCTTTTTTGCAATGAGACACGGCCACATGTTCCATCTAATGGAATAAGGGCGGAAGTTTCACATGCCACTTGCAGGACTGGCCACAAAAATCTTCCTCACATGATTCCTTCTCTTGCCCTGTCTGCAGACTGGATGTTGATGCCCAGGGCGAACTGGCAACCACACAGAGAAGATGGCAGATCCTCTGAGCCTGAGTCCCTGAATGACTCTGTGGTGCATAGCTCCATGGGCCCCTGCCCTCTCCCTGACTGGACTTTGTAACGGTAGATGGAAGTATTCTTTTAAGCCTGTGGAATGTCAGAGTTTTGCTCTAAAAGTAGAGAGTGTTATCTCAACTAGTATAATAACATATTTTGGGCATCTCCAGCAGTGCCCAGAGGGAGAGGATTGGGGCTCTGGAACCCAGAGAAGAGGAGGTGAGAGGGAGTTCTCTATTATGAAGTTAGCCCAGACGGAGCAAAATGATGCCCCGCTTTGGCTGAGGATGGAGGTCCCTTATGTTGGCTAAGGATGTTGGTCTTTGGAATCAGCGTCAACTGGGATTCATTTTTCCATTTTACTTTCCTGTTTTGTAGTGCCCTTGTAGTCCCCTCAGGACTTGAGTAGAGTTGGTCAAACACTAAGTTCTAGTGTCACCTGTGCTTTCGGGAATTAAGAGAAGATCAACGTCTAGGTGTGGGAAGACCAGGGAAGATGCAATGTCAGCTTGGGAAAGCTTGAATGGGCAGAATTGAAGGGTAGAGAAGTTTGGAGCAGAGGTCTGGAGAGAGAGGTGGCTACCAAGAGAGGAAGAGCTATCCTGGATCCTCAGAAGTACCTGGTGGTGATGTGGGTGGAGTTTGCTTTTGCCCCTACAGTTACTCGAGTTGAGGCTTTCACTGTGTTATGGTTACTTAGATTCTGAAGGGGCTCTTTAGGTATCTCTTTACTGGGGAACTCTGGGATACTTGAGCTGCTTGTATTTTTAAAGTTTTCTTCAATGATTATTATTTTTTATAAAGAAAAAAAACATGCTGAAAGAACATAAAAGAAAGCGATGAAAATGAAAGGATCTAGCATCCAGCATTGGGTCTAACAGTATGTGCTCAGTCAGTGGTGGCCTCCTCTATTCGAATGTTCATCATCAATTTATTATTTATTTTTTGAAGTATAGTTGATTTACAATATTGTATTAGTTTCTGGTGTACAACAAAATGATTCAGTTTTTTATATATATATATATATATATATATATATATATATATATATATATATATATACACACACACACACATTCTTTTTCATCTTCTTTTCCATTATGGTCTATCACAGGATATTGAATATACTTCCCTGTGCTATACAGTAGGACCTTGTTGTTTATCCATTCTATATATAATAGTTTGCATCTGCTAACCCCAAACTGCCAATCCATTCCTCTCCCACCCCCCTCCCTCTTGGCAACCACAAGTCTCTTCTCTAAAAATATGGAACATTTCATGAATTTGTGCGTTATCCTTGTGCAGGGGCCGTTCTAATCTTCTCTGTATCGTTCCAATTTTAGTATGTGTGCTGCCGAAGCGGGCACCATCATCAGTTAAATCATAACTTCTTGGAAGGAGGAACCTGGCACTATTTTACTTGATTATTGTTGTCCATTGATCATCAGATACATTCTGATTTTAGAAACATTGACATGTGAAAAAGTGTGCCTCTGGGACTTAAGAAAGTAACCCAGGATAGTGATCTGCTTCCTGGTGTTATAGCCACTAATTCTCCTGGGGTGGAGAAGGTTTCCCCAATGGTTGCTCTGAAATAGTTAATGTAATAAAAATCCAACTGTTTAGATCAAATCACCATCTTTGCTCTTGTGTTTAGAGTAAACACCAGTTTATTTATCACCAGTGCTTGAGTCACGATTTATCAGCAGAGCTTGTATGGGTTCCTGGAAGTGGTATGACCCTGGTCTTGTTCACATACTCCGGTTCCTTACTTCCCCCCAAGAGGCAGGATCTGGGCTGGCATGGCAGATTTCCCTGGAAAACAAAGGGGCCCAGATAATGTCTTGTTCTGATGTCACATGATGTGAACTGGACACCAGCAACCTGGCCTGAACTTAGCTGAAATGGTGGAGGGTGGAACTCAAAACCAGCAGAGGCAGCATCTCATGAGGACCTACTGTGTGCCATGGTGTGAGGTGCTTACTTTTGTGGTCTTATTTAATCCTTGCAACAACTCTATGGGATGGTACCATGAGTATCCCATGTCTCACAGTTAGGAAAACCAACATTCAGAGAGGTTAAGTCACTTGTACACAAGGTGACGTGGTTAGGGACAAACCCTGGTTATTCTAATTCCAGAGCCAATGCCCTCGACCACTTGTCCATGAAAGACATTGGAAATAGCTGGATATGTGCTGCCCAGAGATAAGAAAAGTCTCAGAGGGGATGTAATTGCTGTCTTCAAATCTCTGGGAGGCAGAGCGATGACCTAAAAAGATTACAGGGCCGGAGAGACTGGAAGCATCCCTAGAGGCACGCAGCTAATAAATGGTAGAGCCAGAATTGTAACCAGGGCTGTTTTAAGATTTATTTCTGCATCCATAAAAAGGAAAAGAACAACTACTTCAGCGAGTTGTTGGAGGATTAAATGAAGCAACATTTGGAAACTATATAGGCCTGACACTTAGTAAGTGCTCAGTAAATGTTTAATTCCCACCTCACCCATTTCCTTTTTCCCAAAAGAGTTGATGTGTGGAAGAAGAATTTTGTTATGTGGTCCCCACAGTCTAAAAAGTAGAGGTTTCAGAGAGTCAGGGTGAATTTTCAATTCAATTCAACAAGTGTTTATTAGACACCTACTAAATGTCAGACCTTGAACTGGGCATGCAGATGACTGGGGATTCAGAGACAAGACATGGGCCCTGCCCTCAAGGAGTTTCCAGCCTACATTGGAGGCTAAGATGAGCTAGGCCTCAATGAGCATTGTAGAGTATTTCTCATTCTGTGAGAGGACCACAGTGGGGCAAGCAGCATGGGGAGGTAGTCTCCTGGGTTCTGGAGGTACATATGCAGTGGCTGGATAACCAGTTGGCCGTCAGGGAGCTCCTGCCACCAAAGGCTCCAGCCGACATACATCACTGACTGATCATGCTGTGCTCTTCTGCTGGGCCTAGACAGGTCCCCAGAAGCCTTTTCGATAATCTCTTTTAAGCAGCCTGAGGCAGGGGGCACGGGCCTGAGAGGCAACTTGAGTACCAATCCTGCTCTAGAATAGGTGCCCAGTGGAGGCTGGTGTATGAAGACCCCACTGAGGGCACTAGTTGCTGGGGAGATGGAAACGTGAATAGCAAGTGCTCTGAGCGTGGATGCCCCTCCAACTACAGACAAAAAGGACTTGCTCCCTCGTTTTATTCAGGTCTCTGCTCAAGTGTCACCTCCTCAGAGAAGTCCTCCCTGACTGCCCCTCCCTGCCACTCTCTGTCCCCATCTCACATGCTTTTTCATGTGTTCCCCAATCTAATGAATGGATTGCCTGATTGATTGTTTAACTAGAATCATCAGTTCCATAGGGCAGGGAGCTTATCTGTTTAGTTCACTGCGGACTGTCTGGCACATTTGTGAAAACTGGGAAATCCAAACCCACTTCCCTGCTGTGTTGGGAGGATTAAATGAGGTAACATTTTGAAAACGTATAGTTCCTGACATGTAGTAAGTAGATGCTCAATAATTGCAGATTCATTCCCTTTTCTCTTTTCCTTAAGAGACTATTCTGAGTCTCGACCAGGTTTTCTATTACTGAATGAATAAGTGTGCCTCAGTTTCCTTATCTTTATTTTATTTATTTATTTTTTTAACATCTCTATCATAGTATCGTTGCTTTACAATGGTGTGTTAGTTTCTGCTGTATCACAAAGTGAATCAGCTATATATACATATATCCCCATATCCCCTCCCTCTTGCGTCTCCCTCCCACCCTCCCTACCCCACCCCTCTAGGTGGTCACAGAGCACCAACATCTACCTCATGGTTATGGTAAAGATGAACTAAGATGAAGAGTGGAAGGCTTTAGCACAGGACAGCACTCCCAGAACATGGTGAGTTCTCAGTCAAGGCGAACAATGGGAGGTGTGGGGCTGTGGGACGTGAGGCAGGAAGCTGTTCAGCTCTGCTTCAAGGGAAGAGGGGAGTTGGGAACAGTGACTCTGATGAATCCCCGCCTGTCCCCAGTGTCAACATGGGTCTTAAAGCACCATAAGTGAATGATATACAAGTGATGGAATGAATCTGATTCAGGAGCAAACTGTAGTTCTCACCCAGGGCTCCTGGGCAGATTCTGAGTTCCAAAATTCGAATTGTGGGACATCCCTGGCGGTCCAGCGGTTAAGACTCTGCACTTCCACTGCCGGGGGTGCAGGTTCGATCCCTGGTCAGGGAAATAAGATCCCACATGCCGTGCGGGGCGGCCGGAAAAAAAAAAAAAATTTGAATCGTCACTTTCCACAGCTTAGTGACCACTGACTAGGCCCTGGGACTAGCTGCTCTGCCTTGTCCCCTGCTTCCCAGACAGAGAGGTTCTGTCCGCTGAGAACCAGATGCAGAAATGTAAACTAAGAGGCTTAGCGCACTGAAGTGGTGACGGCGGAGCCGGGAATGGGGGCGGGGGCTGGGAGCATGTGCCAACCCTCGGCTGACGCGTGACCTTGAGGCTGCTGGGACCACACACATGCTTCCCGGGTATTGCCTGAAAACTGGGAGGGGCGCAGGGGGAAAGAGCAAAGACCTGTGGGACAGGAAAACAGAGGATTACGGTACGGTTTGATCAGGGCTCCAGATGACGTGGGTGGCGTGGAGTAGGGACCGCGTCCCTGCCGGTCCTAGTCATGGGCACTACGGTCGGCTCCGTGTGGCTCTGGCAGGGGGGCTGCTTGTCCTTCCTGAAGGGCGCCTTCAGCCTCAACCCTGAGGCTGGGCTCCTTGTCTGTCTGCTTTGAGTTTGTGAGCTCTTTGGGGAGAGGCCCTGTGTTTTCTCTCTGTGGTCCCTGCGACAACTTCCACGGGGTCGTGCAGGCCCGGGATAGGCCTCCCTCTCCCTTTTTAAGTGCATCCCTCACTGCTCCGCATCCTGTGCCTCAAATGTCAACTAACCAGACCCCCGTGGGTCCCAGGCAGCGGTCCATCGGGCGTTTCCTTGTCTGGTGTAGCCTCGTGGAAAGAGTGTGAGCTTTGGAGCCGGAGAGACCCGTTCCCATGCCTGTCAAGGCCTCACCTGTAAAACGGGGAGGCGCTCTTGCAGGGTTGCTGTAGACAATCATCACGCTGCATCTAGATCAGCCGAACTTAGTCTTCACTACGTCTTAGTAATGATTATCGCTTTAAGTAAAATATCAATTTTTATTTAAAACTAAAGTAAATCCTTCAGTATATTAAGCGTGACATTCAAGTTCAAAAAACACATGGCAATCACGACATGCAAAGCAATGTAGAAAAGGTTCTGTAGAAGTCTGAAATGTTCAGCGTCCCACAGGTAGAGCGTTTGGGCACAGTATCTTGTGCCGAGCACAGCCCCTAAAGGCTCTGTCACCGGAGCAGACACACAGGGACGTGCCACAGGATACCGACACTGCAGTTTGTCCTCTTTCCGAGTCCCTTTTAAAGGCCTTGGCTGTTGTGCAGGGGCTGCAGGGCTGTCCCAGGCTCCTAGTCTCCAGGCCCCAAAGATGAAGGTGTGACTCGTCTCAGCTGTCTCACCTAAGCCCCTGCGGAAGCGAGTGGTGACGTGATGTACTGGAAGCAACACCATCTTTGTTCCGTTGGGGCCACGTGCCACCCGGATTTTCACCGTGGACGCTATTATTTTCAGCACTGTTTTCTTCAATGTGCTTATCTGTGCACCTGGACGGGACATTAGGAATTCTTTTAGACATCAGTTTGTCTGCTGTGTTTATCCCATAATCGGAGTAAAATTGATTAGTTGAAAGACTGTGTTCCTTGTGACTGTTCCTCACCCACCTGGGGTCCTTGGGGTTGGGGGACGCTGGGAGCCGTGGACACCAGCCGCTCGCTGGGCTGCCATGGCTGTGTAGGCCGTGGAGCAGCATGGGGCAGTGGGTGTGGGCAGTAATTCTGGGTCACCCCCTTGTCTGTGTTGTGCTGAAGCGGAAGCTGTTCAAAATCTGCATCTGGGAGGGTTGTACTAACAGCCACTGGAACCCAGGAAAACCTCTCTGTGTTTCTCTGAGCCCCACCAATGACCGTTAGCCCCGAGGTTTAGTATTTGACAAACATGTACTGACCACCCCCCAAAAAGGTCAATTTCTGTTCCAGGAACTGCCTGTCATAAGTTCTCCTTCATTGCCTTTTCCCACAAAATCCCCACGGCCTTGGACTAGCCATCTGCTTTCTCGGTTCCTGTGGAAGTGCTACCCATCCTTTAAGATCCAGATGTCACCTCTTCTTGGTAGACGGGTGGTCTCTTCTCTTGCTCTCTTAGCACCCTGGGTGCTTGTTCAGTGTGGGAGCGTCCATATTTATGAAGTTCTTTAAAACAAGGGTCTAATACTATGCCTGGTTTGTAGCATTCCCCCCTTGCCTGGAGTGTTCTCCGTCCTTCCACCCCACCCCTATTCACTGGATTCATGCCTCCTCAGTCTTCAGGTCTCAGCTGTACCATCACTTAATCCAGGAAGCCTTTCTTGACCCCACAGATTAGATGAGACCACCCTCCCCTGTGCCCCCCTCAGCACTGTACCCCTCCCCCACCGTCATAGCACTTCTCACCATGCTCCACAATGGTCTGTTAAATTCTCTCTCCTCCCTGCTGGGAAGTCAGTTCTGGGCAGACAGAAAACCTGCTTGTTTGGTTTACTGCTATATTCTTAGTGCTATCCAATGGCCCTCCAGGCTCATCGGAAGCACACGCAGTGAATATTGGACAAACGAATGAGAAAGTCTGGGTTTAGGTCCCAGGGCTGCCCCTCAGCGGTGTGACCTTGGAAAATGCTTTGAACCACCATTTCTTCTTTGCTGAAGGGATCGGTCATCTCCCAGATCCCTTTCAGCTCGCTTGGACACCCTGCTCTCTTGTGCCCTATTTTACCTGCTGTCTGCAGCTCATGTTCTGGTCCAGCCTGAGTGAGTTATGCCCGGAGAACTTCAGGCACTTGCTCACTCGAAGGATTTTACATTCTTTGGAGGAACTTTCACTCTTCAAATATTATCTTTCTGATGTGGTTCCTGGCAGCGTCATAGATTCCTCCAGCTCATGTGGGTCAGGTCCCTCCATGTGCACAGACACCTTACCTACTCCCTCAGTTCCTGGCAGTCTTGGCCTCGAGCATTCCCATCAGCGGCCCCAGAAGAGGGTTGGAGCTGCCAGGCCTGGGAAGGAGCGTGCTGGGATTCTCATGCAGCCAAGAGGAGGGGAAGCTGTGACTCAGTCCTTGTGAAATGTTAACTTGTGGGGTGAGTAAGACCAGACTGCGGCTGTGTGTCTTGGGAAGTGGTGAGTCTAGTTAATTGGAATTGGAGTCAGAAGGCCAAGGTCAGTTCCTGTCACTGCCGCTCCCACTTCCTAACTTTGTCCTCATTAACATGGAATCCCTCTCCTTTCTGAGCCCCAGCTTTTAATCTGTAAAGTGGCTACCTTAACACCCAGCCTCCTCACCCCAGCATGGTTTAGAAGTGTGGAGGGGACACAGTTTCATTTTCATGGAATACCTACTATGCGACACGCACTCTACATCTGTTATTTAATTGAACCCTCAGAAGAATTCCATGCCGTTGAGAAATCAGCTCTGGATTTCTTTACAGCAGCAGCATGCCCCCACTCTGTGTTGGAACATTCTTTTCCACCTGGAATATCTTTGCACCTGAGGTTACTAGATGAGGATTCGCTGGTCACACATTTGTTTAATCCCAGTTTCCCCCAAATCAAACAAGACTTCCCAGAGCATTTTCTGGAGCAATGTGTACCTTTGGGATTTTAAGGGAAAGGCTCCAGCCACCCCAGAACACAGCACAGCAGCCCGGAATTGGGCTCCCCGATGTCTGAGTTGTCAGGGCAACGGTCTCTTCAGACAGGACCTCCCAGTCAGCCGTGCCTAGTGTCCCCACTTGTGGAATTTTCCTTTCCACCCCTGAGACTCTGAGTTCTGCGTGTGTGGAGGTCTCTGTGCCCAAGGGAGATATTATTTTATCACGGTGCTCAACAATGGGTCACTGAGGCTGGAAGCTGAACCACCGCCCAGATATTTTCAGTCTCCTTCATGCCCTTGATGAATAGGCAAAAAAGGAAGTTACGGTACTTTTAGGGGGTTAATCCTGATGACCAAGGGGAAATAGGGTTGCTGCTAATGAAATTGAGTAGGGAGGAGTTTATCTGGAATTAAGAAGTTCTTCTGTGGGGCCTTCTACAATTTTTTTCTTTTTTTTAAATTCTGAGGTGTTAAAAAAAAAAAAAAAGAAGGCTACTAAGTCTCTATACTGGTAAGACCACCAGTGGCTCAGATCCTTCAGGAATGAGCATTCGATTTGGGTCACCCCACAAAGTCAAGATTTCTGACCAGGGGAGATGCTGCCTGAGAGCAGAAAAAACGCAATATTTAACTCTCTCTTTCTCCTTCACTCTTTCTAACTAGGGTTTCATGACGAGTTACTGAAGATATCTGTAAGATTTTTTTTTTTTTTTCAGTACGCGGGCCTCTCACTGTTGTGGCCTCTCCTGTTGTGGAGCACAGGCTCCGGACACGCAGTCTCAGCGGCCATGGCTCACGGGCCCAGCCGCTCCACGACATGTGGGATTCTCCCAGACCGGGGCACGAACCCGTGTACCGAACCCGTGTCCCCTGCATCGGCAGGCGGACTCTCAACCACTGCGCCATCAGGGAAGCCCTGGGCATCATCTTAAACTGTCCTTGAACTTGTCCTCTGCTGTCCGAACATCTTTGAAATACACTTCTCTTCTATTTAATCAGCCAGGATCAGCTTCTGATTCTTGCAGCGAGAAAGTCTGAGATACAGAAATTGAAATGATAGTAGTAGTAATATAATAATAATAATAAAAAGAAAACCTTTATCGAGCACCTGCTGTATGCTAGGCACCATACTATATGCTAGGAATGCATTATTCCATCTCCTCCTTTCAACAATCCTACATGTTTGGTATATTTTTACTTCTTTGTTTGGTTTTGTTTTTAGTAGCAGAGGTAACCAAAGCTTAGAGAGATTTCAAAATTTGTCCAAACTGATAGAGGAAGAATTTATGTCCATGAAGCTTGAAAGACAGTAGGAAATAAGCCAAGACTACAAAAGAATGTTTTAGGCTTTGTTATGGGAACATTTAAAACATGCACAAAAAGAGAGAATAGGGTAACAAACCTCTGTGCACCCATCACCCCAGTTTCAGCAAATCATCAATATATACAAGAATATAATATGCTTTATACTATTAGTTTCAGTATAAATGAGCTAACTATATTGAGTTTTCTTGAATGTCATGAGGTTTAAGGGTTTGGAGTTTGAGTTGACTATATATAGGAACAACATTAATTAAAATTTATAGTAAGTTTTCTAACTATATAAAATTTAAAATTTATGTCAAAATATCAATAAAAATTAAAAGGCAAACAATAGACTGTGAAATTTATTTGCCACAGATGTGATATTTAAAAAAAAATCTTTATTATATAAAGAGATCACGCATAGTGATACAAAAATTATGAAATAAGCAGAAAGTGGGTCAAAGGTGTAAACATACATTTCCTAGAAAAAGAACCAATGACAGCTATCAAGATTACTAGTAATCAAAGCAATGAAAACAAAGAAAAGGTGTTTTCACCTTTTTTTCATAAAGTGAAAAATTAAAAAAATGGATATTCACATTCTGCTGAAAGGATGGTGATTTAGTATAATCCTATTGGAAATTATTTGACAGAATGTATTATGAGCTTAAAGAAATTTATATCCTTTGTTGTTTTTTTATAATTTAATTTATTTTTTACATAGCAGATTCTTATTGGTTATCTATTATATACATATTAGTGTATACATGTCAATCCCAATCTCCCTATTCATCACACCTGATCCCCCCCGACCCCCGCTTTCCCCCCTCAGTGTCCATACGTTTGTTCTCTACATCTGTGTCTCTATTTCTGCCTTGCAAACTGGTTCATCTGTACCATTTTTCTAGATTCCACATACATGCGTTAATATACAATATTTGTTTTTCTCTTTCTGACTTACTTCACTTTGTATGACAGTCTCTAGGTCCATCCACGTCTCTACAAATGACCCAAGTTCATTCCTTTTTATGGCTGAGTAATACTCCATTGTACATATGTACCACATCTTCTTTATCCATTTGTCTGTCGATGGGCATTTAGGTTGCTTCCATGACTTGCCTATTGTAAACAGTGCTACAATGAACATTGGGTGGGGTGCATGGTTTTGAATTATGTATTTCTCTGGGTATATGCCCAGTAGTGGGATTGCTGGGTCATATGGTAATTCTATTTTAGTTTTTTAAGGAACCTCCATACTGTTCTCCATAGTGGCTGTATCAATTTACATTCCCACCAATAGTAGCAAGAGGGTTCCCTTTTCTCCACACCCTCTCCAGCATTTGTTGTTTGTAGATTTTCTGATGATGCCCATTCTAACCAATATGAGGTGATAGCTCATTGTAGCTTTGATTTGCATTTCTCTAATAATTAGTGATGTTGAGCAGCTTTTCATGTGCCTCTTGGCCATCTGTATGTCTTCTTTGCAGAGATGTCTATTAGGCCTCTGCTCATTTTTTGATTGGGTTGTTTGTTTTTTTAATATTGAGCTGTGTGAGCTGTTTATATACTTTGGAGATTAATCCTTTGTCCACTGACTCATCTGCAAACATTTTCTCCCATTCAGAGCATTGTCTTTGCGTCTTGTTTGTAGTTTCCTTTGCTGTGCAAAAGCTTTTAAGTTTCATTAGGTCCCACTTGTTTATTTTTGTTTTTATTTCCATTACTCTAGGAGGTGGATCAAAAAATATCTTGCTGTGATTTATGTCATAGAGTGTTCTGCCTATGTTTTCCTCAAAGAGTTTTATGGTGTCTGGCCTTATATTTAGGTTTTTAATCCATTTTGAGTTTATTTTTGTGTATGGTGTTAGGGAGTGTTCTAATTTCATTCTTTTACATGTAGCTGTCCAGTCTTCCCAGTACCACTTATTGAAGAGACTATCTTTTCTCCATTGTGTATCCTTGCCTCCTTTGTCATAGATTAGTTGACCATAGGTGTGTGGGTTTGTCTCTGGGGTTTCTATGCTGTTGCAGTGATCTATATTTCTGTCTTTGTGTCAGTACCATATTGTCTTGATTACTGTAGCTTTGCAGTATAGTCTGAAGTCAGGGAGTCTGATTCCTCCAGCTCTTTTTTTTTCCCTCTAGATTGCTTTGGCTATTTGGGGTCTTTTGTGTCTTCATACAAATTTTAAAATAGTTTGTTCTGTTTTGTAAAAAATGCTATTGGTAATTTGATTGGGATTGCATTGAATCTGTAGATTGCTTTGGGCAGTATAGTCATTTTCACAATACCGATGTTTCCAATCCAAGAACATGGTATATCTCTCCATCCGTTTGTGTCATCTGATCTCTTTCATCAGTGTCTTATAGTTTTCTGAGTACAAGTCTTTTACCTCCTTAGGTAGGTTTATTCCTAGGTATTTTATTCTTATTGTTACAATGCTGAATGGGATTATTTCCTTAATTTCTCTTTCTGATCTTTTGTTGTTAGTGCATAGGAATGCAAGAGATTTCTGTGCATTAATTTTGTATCCTGCAACTTTACCGATTCACTGATTAGCTCTAGTAGCTTTCTGGTAGTATCTTTAGGATTCTCTATGTATAGTATCATGTCATCTGCAAACAGTGACTATTTTACTTCTTCTTTTCCAATTTGTATTCCTTTTGTTTCTTTTTCTTCTCTGATTGCTGTGGCTAGGTCTTCCAAAACTATGTTGAGTAAGAGTGGCAAGAGTGGACATCCTTGTCTTGTTCCTGATCTTAGTGGAAATGCTTTCAGTGTTTCACCATTGAGAATGATGTTTGCTGTGGGTTTGTCGTATGTGGCCTTTATGATGTTGAGGTAGGTTCCGAGAATGATGTTTGCTGTGGGTTTGTCATATATGTCCTTTATGATGTTGAGGTAGGTTCCCTCTATACCCACTTTCTGGAGAGTTTTTATCATAAATGGGTGTTGAATTTTGTCAAAAGCTTTTTCTGCATCTATTGAGATGACCATATGGTTTTTATTCCTTATTTGTTAATATGGTATATCACATTGATTGATTTGTGTATATTGAAGAATCCTTGCATCCCTGGGATAAGTCCCACTTGATCATGGTGTATGATCCTTTTAATGTTTTGTTGGATTCTGTTTGCTAGTATTTTGTTGAGGATTTTTGCATCTATATTCATCAGTGATATTGGTCTGTAATTTTCATTTTTATAGTATCTCTGTCTGGTTTTTGTATCAGGGTGATGGTGGCCTCATAGAAGGAGTTTGGGAGTGTTCCTACCTCTGCGATTTTTTTGGAAGAGTTTCAGAAGGATGGGTATTAGCTCTTCTCTAAATGTTTGATAGAATTACCCTGTGAAGCCATCTGATCCTGGACTTTTGTTTGTTGGAAGATTTTTAATTACAGTTTCAATTTCATTACTTGTGATTGGTCCATTCATATTTTCTGTTTCTTCCTGGTTCAGTCTTGGAAGGTTATACCTTTCTAAGCATTTCTTCCAGGTTGTCCATCTTATTAGCATAGAGTTGCTTGTAGTAGTTTCTTAGGATGCTTTGTATTTCTGCGGTGTCTGTTGTAACTTCTCCTTTTTCATTTCTAATTTGATTGATTTGAGTCCTCTCCCTCTTTTCCTTGATGAGTCTGGCTAATGGTTTATCAATTTTGTTTATCTTCTCAAAGAACCAGCTTTTAGTTTTATTGATCTTTGTTATTGTTTTCTTTGTTTCTATTTCATTTATTTCTGCTCTGATCTTTATGATTTATTTCCTTCTACTAACTTTGGGTTTTGTTTGTTCTTCTTTCTCTCGTTCCCTTAGGTGTAATATTAGATTGTTTATTTGAGATTTTTCTTGTTTCTTGAGGTAGGATTGTACTGCTATAAACTTCCCTCTTAGAACTGCTTTTGATGCATCCTGTAGGATTTGGATCATTGTGTTTTTGTTGTCATTTGTCTCTAGGTATTTTTTGATTTCCTCTTTGAATTCTTCAGTGATCTCTTGGTTATTTAGTAACATGTTGTTTAGCCTCCATGTTTTTGTGTTTTTTTATGGTTTTTTTTTTTTGCCTGTAATTGATTTCTAATCTCATAGCATTGTGGTTGAAAAGATGCTTGATATGATATCAGTTTTCTTAAATTTACCAAGGCTTGATTTGTGGTCCAGGATGTGATCTATCCTGAAGAATGTTCCATGTGCACTTGAGAAGAAAGTGTAATCTGCTGTTTTCGGATGGAATGTCCTATAAATATCCATTAAATCAATCTGTTCTATTGTGTCATTTAAAGCTTGTATTTCCTTATTAATTTACTGTCTGGATGATCTGTATATTGGTATAAGTGAGGTGTTAAAGTCCCTCAGTATTACTGTGTTACTGTCGATTTCCTCTTTCATGGCTATTAGCATTTGCCTTATGTATTGAGGTGCTCCTATGTTGGGTGCATATATATTTATAATTGTTGTATCTTCTTCTTGGATTGATCCCTTGATCATTACGTAGTGTCCTTCCTTGTCTCTTGTAACATTCTTTATTTTAAAGTCTGTTTTATCTGATATGAGTATTGCTACTCCAGCTTTCTTTTGATTTCCATTTGCATGGAATATTGTTTTCAATCCCTTCACTTTCAGTCTGTATGTGTCCCTAGGTCTGAAGTGGGTCTCTTGTAGACAGCGTATATATGGGTCTTGTTTTTGTATCCATTCAGTGAGCCTGTGTCTTTTGGTTGGGGCCTTTAATCCATTCACGTTTAAGGTAATTATCAATATATATGTTCCTATTACTATTTTCTTAATTGTTTTGTGTTTGTTTTTGTAGGTCCTTTTCTTCTCTTTTGTTTCTCACTTAGTGATGTTTCTTTAGCATTTGTTGTAGAGCTGGTTTGGTGGTGCTGAATTCTCTAAGCTTTTGCTTGTCTGTAAAGCTTTTGATTTCTCCATCGAATCTGAATGAGATCCTTGCTGGGTAGAGTAATCTTGGTTGTAGATTCTTCCCTTTCATCACTTTAAGTATATCATGCCACTCCCTTCTGTCTTGTAGAGTTTCTGCTGAGAAATCAGCTGTTAACCTTATGGGAGTTCCCTTGTATGGTATTTGTCATTTTTCCCTTGTTGCTTTTAATAATTTTTCTTTGTCTTTAATTTTTGTCAGTTTGATTACTATGTGTCTTGGCGGGTTTCTCCTTGGGTTTATCCTGCCCAGACTCTGTGCTTCCTGGACTTGGGTGGCTATTTACTTTCCCATGTTAGGGAAGTTTTCAACTATATCTCTTCAAATATTTTCTCTGGTCCTTTCTCTCTCTCTTCTCCTTCTGGGACCCCTATAATGCGAATATTGGTGCATTTAATGTTGCCCCAGAGGTCTCTTAGGCTATCTTCATTTCTTTACGTTCTTTTTTCTTTATTCTTTTCCGTGGCAGTGAATTTCACCATTCTGTCTTCCAGGTCACTTTTCCATTCTTCTGCCTCAGTTATTCTGCCATTGATTCCTTCTAATGTATTTTTCATTGCAGTTATTGTATTGTTCATCTCTGTTTGTTTGTTATTTAATTCTTCTAGGTCTTTGTTAAACATTTCTTGCATCTTCTCGAAATTTGCCTCCATTCTTTTTCTGAAGTCCTGGATCATCTTCACTATCACTATTCTGAGTTCTTTTTCTGGAAGGTTGCCTATCTCCACTTCATTTAGTTGTTTTTCTGGGGTTTTATCTTGTTCTTTCATCTGATACATAGTCTTGTGCCTTTTCATTTTGTCTATCTTTCTGTGAATGTGGTTTTCATTCCACAGGCTGCAGTACTGTAGTTCCTCTTGCTTCTGCTGTTTGCCCTCTGGTGGATGAAGCTATCTAAGAGGCTTGTGCAAGCTTCCTGATGTGGGGGACTGGTGGTGGGTAGGGCTGGGTGTTACTCTGGTGGGCAGAGCTCAGTAAAACTTTAATCCGCTTGACTGCTGATGGGTGGGTCTGTGTTCCCTCCGTGTTGGTTGTTTGGCCTGAGGTGACCCAGCACTGGAGCCTACCTGGCTCTTTGGTGGGGCTAATGGCAGACTGTGGGAGGGCTCACGCCAAGGCGTACTTCCCAGAACTTCTGCTGCCAGTTTCCGTCGCCACCATGATCCACAGCCACCCCCTGCCTCTGCAAGAGACCCTCGAACACTAGCAGGTAGGTCCAGTTCAGTCTCCCATGGGGTCATTGCTCCCTCTCCTGAGTCCTGATGCACACACTACTTTGTGTGTGCCCTCCAAGAGTGGAGTCTCCACTTACCCTGGTCATGTTGAAGTCCCGCAATCAAATCCCGCCAGCCTTCAAAGTCTGATTCTCTAGGAATTCTTCCTCCCATTGCTGAACCCCCAGGCTGGGAAGCCTGACGTGGGGCTCAGAACCTTCACTCCAGTGGGTGGACTTCTGTGGTATACGTGTCCTCCAGTATGTGAGTCACCCACCCAGTGGCCTTGGGATTTGATTTTATTGTGATTGTGCCCCTCCTACCATCTCATTGCAACTTCTCCCCTGTCCTTGGATGTGGGCCATCTGTTTGGTGAGTTCCACTCTCCTCCTGTCGATGATTGTTCAGCAGTTAGTTGTGATTCTGGTGCTCTCCAGAAATTTATATCCTTTGATCCAAAAATTCCACCTTGAGAATCTTCTCCTAAGGAATTATGAGAGGTATAAAAAGATTTCTGTGCAAAGAATTTCATTGCAGCATGAACTGTAAGAGCAAAAATATTGGGGGAAAACCTCAAAAGCCTAACAGTAAGAGAATTGTTATGTAAATTATGGTGTAAACATAGAAGGAATATTACAGAACCATTTCGTGTGGAAAATGGTCATATATGTAAAGTATGGTTTTATTTATGTAAATTTTATCTTTTTCTTACACATACACACACATACACACACACAAGCAGAAAAAAAAAATGGATAAAAATATACCAGCATGTTAACAGTGGTTATCACTAGATTGTGGGGTTGTGGATTAAAAAAAAAAAAGTTCTTTTTGTGCTTTCTGTGTTTTCTACTTTTTTCATGAGGAATGTGTATTCCCCTTTAGAATCAGAAAAGAAACTTAATAAAAAGTTGACTTAAAAGAACGTTATCCAGCAAAAATCTTTATAACTTTACCACTGTGAACCTTGTGAGCTGTGTAAATGGTTGTTTATTTTTATTATTATTTTTTTTGCGGTACGTGGGCCTCTCACTGTTGTGGCCTCTCCCGTTGTGGAGCACAGGCTCCTGACGCGCAGGCTCAGCAGCCATGGCTCATGGGCCTAGCCGCTCTGCGGCATGTGGGATCTTCCTGGACTGGGGCACGAACCCATGTCCCCTGCATCGGCAGGCGGACTCTCAACCACTGTGCCACTAGGGAAGCCCTGTTGTTTATTTTTAATACTACTAATAATTATGGAGTGCTTACTTTATGCAATAATACTGATAATAGCAATTGTTCAGTCCTCACTATGTGAAAGGCACTTAAACACTTTTATTTATGATATCAATTGCTACCTGTAAAACAGACTTATACTAAGGATTATAATCCTTCCCATTATATAGATGAGAAAACTGAGACTCCTAATGGATAAGCAACTTGCTCAGAGTCACAGAGCTTTCAGTGGTGGAGCCAGGGCTTGAGCTAGGTTTGTTTGACACCAGGACCCCTGTGCTTCTCCACTAGAAGTTCACTGGTGAAGCCACTTCCCTCCTGGACAGCATGAGATATCTCACGGGACAGCTCTTCCAAAGTGAGCCTGCATCATAAGGCTGCATGTGTCACAGCCTTGGGTTGGCTCAACACTGAGTCCAACCTCCTTTGATTGTTAGAGTCAGCTGGCAGTCAGAGGACTGATTTGAAGAGAAAATCCAATTTTCCTTGAGGTTGAGGAAAACAGGCTTTTCTTCCTATTTTATTCAGTGAAAACAGAGAAAACCCACAAGAGAGCTGAAGCAGTACCTGCTGATCTTTTCCTAAACAGCAGCCTCTGTTATCCATTTTCTTGGCCTCCATGTCTGACCCAAACCCTGCAGATGGACAGTCTTTTCCTTTAGAAACACTGGTATCTTCAATTAGGTTACAGCCAAGGCCTCCAGTTCTGTAAGCCTTCTCTGTCTCCTTCCATGGCAGTCCACATCTCTGTGATGCTCTGTGAAGGGTTAATATTTAACTCGCACACGGTGACCTCTTGTCTTTCATTTCCCAGGTCTTAAAAGGGAGCAGTGTTTGGCTGGGTCCCTTTGGTTTCCAAGACCTGCCTATACCTTGCAGGGTTGTGGTGAGGATTAGTGATAGTGGTAGAAAGCCCATTATTCTGTAGCCTCCATGAAGACAGGGTAATGCTTGCCTTGTCCCCATAGCGATCTCCATTTTTTGGCCTGGCACCCTGCACATAGCACGTATAGCAGATCTTTGATGAGTAACAGTATGAATGAATGAACAGAGCACACCGTGTGGAAGAGCCCGGGCACTCACCAACCCCTAGCCATGATACACTGTTGGCCTGCCCCTCTCTGACCCCTAGTCTGCACATCTGGATGACAAAGGATTTGTGTAGTTGGTCCCAAGGGTGCCTTCCAGATCTGACATCTGTGCCTGTGTCTATATACTCCTGCAGTGAGCTGGGACTTAGGGTGGAAAGATGATCTTCCCAGCATGTGCCCAGAATTATTTGATGTGTTCTGCATGTGAGAATAGGAGCCTGTGGACCCTCCCAGGGTTCATTCCACCCGCTTTGTACCCGATCTGGGCCTCTTTCGCATGGCAGTC